>NW_020957021.1:0-7047 GCF_003031625.1 Empidonax traillii
ACAGACCCTGCTTTTCCTCTCCAAAGGTTTGCAAGGTTGGACACAATGAAGTTCCCTCCTCCCTCTCTTCCCCAAAGCAGCCACATCCCGAGAGGAATTCAATGCCGCGTTTGAATCCATTCAAAACACACGTCAGGGTCAAACCTTTATAGTGCCACAAAGAAAACAAACCCAAAGACAAAAAGCCATTCTGGAGGAGGGGAGGGGAAGGAAGTGGCTCCCAAAATATCGGTGGCAACCTTTCCCTTATAAACCCCAGCTGTGGGCTGGGGGCCTCTACACCGAGCAGGGCAGATGTGACACGTCCTTCTGCACCTCCCTCTGGGTGGGAGGAGGCCCCCAGTGATCAGAGTGTGGAGTTTTGGGCAGGTTGGGTTAGGACTGTGAGGATCTGGGTGCTGGAGAGGGGACATCTCCTGGTGGGAAGGCTCCTGCAGGCTGGAGGGGGCTGGGCTGGCACCGAAGGTCCGTGGACCCCCTTCTCTATCCCATCTCCTGAGGTCACCACCTCCCTGGCCACACGGCTGTGTGGGCTCCTGGGGCCAGCTGGTGGCTTTCAGAGGCTGTGCTGCTCCTGGCTGTGATCCCACCTGGATGTCCAGAGGCAGCTGGACACGCTCCTGGTCCCCCACATCTCCAAAATACTTCAGGTTGTGTTTTTCCTGCATTTCTGCTCTTAAGCTGGAACCACTGAGTGGGAGCCTACTGAGGGACATTTCAAGAAGGGGCCTTTGAACCATTCCCATTTGGGGTTAAAGCTCTGGCACTTGGGAAGAGATGGGGGAGGATTTGAGGCTGGAGGAGGGAGTGGGATTCAAACCAGAGCCAATTGATATCCAGCTGGGTGGGAACAGACACAAACAGAAGGTCCAGCTTTCTGCTGGGCATTTTATTCCAGTGGAGGAGGCATCTGCAGGTGTAGAAACCCTCACTGGCAGGGCTGAACCCCAAAAAAGGACCCCAGGAAATCCCAGGAGGAGGAGAAGGGAGTGAGGATGCTCACTCAGCTCTCAATCCCGTCCAGCCCATCTCTGCTGACACATCACAGCTCCATCACCCCTGGCATTGTAATGACATCACCCCCTCCTGCCTGGGAGGGCAAGGCTGTCCCTCAGAGGGTGGCCAGGGGTCACTCTGGACACAAACAGAGGGTCTGTTTGGAGCAGTTGCAGGGAAAGGCGATTTCCCCACAGCCCGTGACTGACGTGTCTCAGGAATTTGTGGTCTGTGACGGGTGAGTCAACGGGAGCGGGAAAGGCCTGGCTATTTTTAGGGCCACTGACATTTGGGGGTGTTTAACCCTTGTCCCTCCTCCCTCAGAAGGGTCTCACTTGTGGGGCAGCCCCCCCCAGAGCAGGACTGGGGTCCAAGGCATCGTCAGTGCAAGGCTGACCTTGGCAAGAAAGGCTCTGCAGAGACAGGGCCAGGGGAGAAGAGGGGAATAAATGACCCTTCCCAGGGAAAACAGGTGGTGCTTCCTGGGATGAAGGAGGCAGGATCAGGTAGAGGCTGAGAGCCATAAAGACAAGGCAAGACAAAGGCACAGGGAGAATCACAGAGTCATTAAAGTTGGAAAATCTCTCCGAGATCACCAAGTCAAATCATTCCCCCAGCACTGCCAAGGCCACCACTGACCCCTGTCCCCAAGTGCCACATCCACAGGGCTTTTAAATCCCTCCAGGGATGGGGACTCCACCCCTGCCAGGGCTGGACAACCCTTTCCAGGAAGAAATTTTCCCTGTTGTCCAGCCTAAAACCTCCCCTGGCACAGCTGGAGGTCGTTCCCTCTCCTCCTGTCCCTGTTCCCTGGGAGCAGAGCCCGACCCCCCCCCGGCTCTCCCCTCCTGTCAGGGATTGCAGAGCCAGAAGGTCCCCCCTGAGCCTCCTTTTCTCCAGGCTGAGCCCCCCAGCTCCCTCAGCTGCTCCTGCTGCTCCAGCCCCTTCCCAGTTCCATTCCCTTCCCTGGTATTTTGTCCAAGCTCTGCCTGCTTCTTCGAGTGCTCGAAGGTCTGTGGGTCTGTCTGCACCAGGGAGATCCCCCCCACTATAAATGCACAAGGATCTATTTTTAAAGCTCCTCAGCAAGTCATGGAAAGCTTTCCCAGAGTTTCCTTTCCTCCTGGGACTCAGGGCCAGGTGGCATTGTGGCTGCCTTTTCCCAGGGATGCTCTTCCTTCCCGCAGCATTCCCAAAACATCAGCCACCATCTCCCCTTCCCCACCATCCCACCTTCCTGCTGGAGACGAGTTCCCCGTCCTGTTGTGCAGATTTAGGTCCCTTCACAACAACTTATCCATCCTCAGCTTAGGAAATCCAGTTTAACTTAGTTTGGCAAAATATTAAGGTGTTTGTGGCTTTTGGTTTGGGGGAATTTTGGGGGGGTTCAATTTGGTTTTGGTTTTGGTTTTTTTGGTGGGGAATTTTTTGTTTGTTTGGGGGATTTTGGTTTTGGTTTTAGTTTTCCTGTTGTTGTTCTTGTAGTTTTTAATGGGGTTTTTTGGCGGGGTTTCTTTGGAGCTTTATGAACACCAGACCCTCTGGGTTATAACCACTTGAGTTTTCCCAGATCTTTCTCCAACCTGTTGCCTTCCTGGGACACAAGGGGGGCACTGAATGTTTTAGGGGTGAGCAGCAGGGAAAATCAGTATGAACTTTTGAGCTCCACGATCTTAAAAGGTCTTTTCCGACCTCAGTGATTCTGTGAACAAATGGGCAAGGACAGGTGGAAAAGGGCTGGGTTTGGTTTGACTGCCTGCTTTATATTCCCTCAATACACTCCCAAAATTTGACTTCTGTGCAGTTTTCACTGGCTCCTGATGGATTTCTGGTCCATGAACTTTACCCTGGAACACAGGTACCCACTGAACACCAACTGCATCCCATGGCAGGACCTCCCCAGGACACTGTGTGAGGAAGGACTTTCTTCCTTTTCTCTCTGATTTCTGCCTTTACCTGCTTCCTGGTTTTTTGTTTGGGTTTTTGTTTGTTTGTTTGTTTGTTTTGGATAAGTGCTCCTTTTTTCCACCCTGAAAAGGATTCCACACATCCCTGTGTCATTTGTCTGCTCCCAAACCCCTGTCCGAGGCACTGCCCCAAAGCCACCTCGTAAAGCCCCCTGGAAATGTGTGAGCGATTTGTCAGCACGGATCCCTTTAAAAACCCGAGAAAAAAACGCTGGAAATCCTCTTGGTGTCTGAACAGGCAGATCCCAGAGCAGCCCCTGTCGGCAGCACAGGTGAGATGGGATCGCTCAGAGCCCGGACAAATTAATAAGGACGCTGTGCCGGGATGAATCCTGCCCCAAATGCGGGAAGTGCGAGCTTGTAACCTGTGCTAAGCCCCTCTGGAGCTTGTTTCACAAGCGCTTCCCATTCCACATGCACGCCTGAGGAATCCTGAGCTCAGTGGATCCTTGACTGATCCAGGGTGTATTTGCTGTTTTCTGAGTGTGAGGTGGTTATTCTGAGCTGAGAAAACCTAAGGAAGAGAAGGGCTGGAATGTGGTGTGTGCTCAGGGAGGAGAGAGGGAGGAGAGGGCGAGGGCTGGGAACTGAAGGTCACCTCATCCACTTTTCCAGCTCTCCCTCCCAACCCCGCAGCCACAGCTCGGGAAAGCTGTTGCTGAAGTCATTTGTCATCTGTAAGGCTCGGACCAGGATGGGAAAAGAAAAAAAAAAATAAAAAAAAAGCCTGAATTCATGAAAATGCAGCCCGGGAAGAAATGGAATGCAGGGTCATGGGCAGGATCTCTCTAAATGAGGATGAAGGGGCCAGAGGGATGGATGGATTCTGGGCATGGAGGCAGGAGAGGCGTCTTGCTGTGACTCCCTGGAGCAGGGATCATCCAGGAGTGCAATGTCCCACCCAGAGCCAGCACTGCTACGGGGGGATTTCCATCCCCACCTAACATGTACCACAAGTCCACTTAAAACCAAGATCTCAGAGCTCTTCCCTGGCCTTGCTTTGTTTTTTCCAGACTTCTGGCCACAGTATTCCATAAAGAGTACTATAGGATTGCAAAGGATACAGAGGAAAGGGATTTGTAGGGAAATCTCCAGCCTGGCAAAGGAATGCCTGAGGAGGTCTGTGTGTAAGGCTCAATAAAATCACCACTTTCAGAGGGAATAATTCTCCCAGTGGAATAACAAGGGGTCTCAAACCATCATGTAGAGGCCGTTTCCTCTTTGCATTCACCTTCAGGTAACCTTGTTATTGCTGTGAGACCCTGAGAGAGGCTGAGCTCTGCCCCAGCAGCCCCAGCACAAACCAGACTGAAGCCCCTCTTGCTTTTGAGCTTTTCTTGGCTTCCCAAACACCCCTGGGATGGTGGAATGTGTCAATGCCCAGAGCATGCTCAGCTTCACATGTGGAAACACCAGCCAGACAGGGGTTAAAGGTCTCTCCCAGAGTGTGTTTGGAGTTTTGGGGACCAGGAGGAGGGGTGAGGTGTTCGTGGGACATGGAGGATCACACACCTTGCTGCTCTGAGGGAGAGAAATGAGCTTGGCCTGAGCATTTGTGGCTGTGGAGAAGACGCTCGTTGGGTTTGGGATAGAGATGAGACAGGGGAAACATCCTATAAATGAAAATCCAGTGTTCAAGCCCCATCCAAAAGACATCTGTGGGTATCAAGGGCATCACTGAGTTTGGAGAAGGCATCTTGGTGCCTGCTGTGGAGGCAGGAGCAGAAGAAGAGGCATCTGGGACTTGATCCTGGCCATGAGGAGATTTGCAGTGCCTGGCTGAGACCTCTGTGCTCCAGCTCAAGCCCAGAATGAATGAGGTGGTCGACCATCTCCTGGCTCCCCATGGGCTGGTTCCCACTGATCTGGTGATCAGCAACTAAAACTAGATGGTCTTTCAGGTCCCTTTGAAGCCAAACTAGCCTGTGATTCTGTGAAAGGGGCCTGGGGGCCCAGAGGTGGTGAAGGAAGGAAAGCAGCTTTGTCTGTGGGATGGGTGACTGTTCCACCAGGAGAGGGGCAGGGAGGAGGGGTGGGGAGGACACCAGCTGTGATGGGAATGGGGTGGGAAGAGGTTAGGAGGAACAGGGCAGGGTCTGGCATGGCTTCTGCAAGAGGAGCAGGCTGGGAATCTTCAGCCTGGAAAACAAGGTGGCCAATAGGAGATGGGAAAACAGCACAGGCTGGAGCAGAAGTGTTTGCTCTGCTCTTTCTGCTTTGCCTTGGGCTTTTGGTCGCCACTGGGAGACAGAATTTGGGCTTGGTCAGTGTTCTCCTGACCTGGTAGATCTGCTCTCCTCTCCTGGCTGATGGTGAGCAAGGGACTGAAGGGGCATGGTCAGCTCAGGCCAGATGAGCTGGGCCCAAGTCCTTGGCCATTCCTCCCCATCCTTCCTAGAGCCTGAACTAGGAATTGCTGCATTCCTTTGAAAGCAAACAATCCCAGGGTGGTTAAGGCTGGAAAAACCCCTCCAAGATCATCAAATCCAACCATTAACCCAGCACCTCTGTGGTCTCCATGAAACCCTGCCTGTAAACCAGCCAGGAGCTTGTTTTCTCTTCTGCAAATCATTTACAGAATTGCTTTCCCTCTTATCCTTCTCCCACATCGTCCTTCTCCCCCTCTATCCTTCCCACACAGAAAGATGGTGCCAAATGCTGTGTGACTGGGGGTGTCACTCCCCACCTCCCCCCGTGACACTGATGCTGGAGTGGGGAAAAGAATTTCTGAACAGGAGGGGTTTTCCTAAGTGTTCCCCAGGAGCACTGGGATGGAAGCAGCGCCCTGGGAGCCAGGGGAAACCAGATGGGAGCAGGGTTAGGGCAGGAGGGAAATGCCAGCAGGTTTTTATCCCGGGAGGTGCAGGCACAGAACACAACCCGTCATCTGTTTTGGGGTAAAACATCAGTCCATGATCTGCAAAGCTCAAGGTGAGCAATAAAAGTCACAAAGCCTGTAATAAGAGAGAGGACAATTGCCCAGTAAGGACAGGGTGATTGCTCCAGGGACACCTTCCAGTGCCGAAGGGGCTCCAGGAGAGCTGGAGAGGGATTTTGGGCAAGGGCCTGGAGGGACAGGACAAGGGGGAATGGCTTCCCACTGCCAGAGGGCAGGGTTAGGTGGGATATTGGGAAGGAATTCTTCCCTGTGAGGGTGGGCAGGCCCTGGCGCAGGTTGGGCAGAGAAGCTGTGGCTGCCCCTGGATCCCTGGAAGTGTCCAAGGCCAGGTTGGATGGGGCTTGGAGCAACCTGGGCTGGTGGAAGTTGTCCCTGCCCATGGCAGAGGGTGGGACTGGGTGGTTTTGAAGGTCCCTTCCCCAAAACCATTCTGTGATTCCATGCTTTTGATTGGTGATGGTCATCTTCAGGCTGACCTTCAGGCTGGGGAAAGGTTTCATATCAGCCACAGGGTGCTGTAGGAAAAGCCCCAGAGGACACCAGGGCAGTGGAAGAAGGTTTGGGCTGGACATGAAAACAGAGACATGTTTGTCCATGTGCTGTCTGATCCTCTGGGTTTTCCTTTCCTGGAAAGACCATTCCTGATCACTTCTGACAGACCCTGCAGCTCCTGAGAGTGTAAACAGCAGTAAAATGGTCTTTTTTTTCTGGGCAGGTCTCACCTCACATCCTCTGGGTTGTTTATTCAGTCATTACAGGGCAGCTCACAGGTTTCATCAGATCAGATTACAGCTCTGTTGAGCTTTGTCATCCTCCCCTTTCTCCATCCTCCAGTTTTCTCTGTCTTCTGGGTGGAAATAATGCAGATCTGAGAAACAAGGAGGATTTGTCACCCCTCTCCACGAGTCCAGGATGGAGAGGGTGCTTTTCCACCTGAGGATGGTTCATCCAAGCTGGACACACACACACTCACACTCACTCACTCACACAGCTCAGCCAGAATCATTTTCTCACCAAGCTGGTGCTCAGTGTCCCACACTCCTGGCCCTGCAGAAGTTATTGCTGGAGGAGCTTCTTTGGAGGAGAGGTGGATGTATTTCCTCACTGTTTTCTTTCCAGCACAGCTGCTGGTGCTTTCCAGGGCTTTCAGGGTTGGTGATGAGGTAATGGAAGATGAGAAGAAAC
>NW_020957021.1:7247-14760 GCF_003031625.1 Empidonax traillii
TTTCTCACCAAGCTGGTGCTCAGTGTCCCACACTCCTGGCCCTGCAGAAGTTATTGCTGGAGGAGCTTCTTTGGAGGAGAGGTGGATGTATTTCCTCACTGTTTTCTTTCCAGCACAGCTGCTGGTGCTTTCCAGGGCTTTCAGGGTTGGTGATGAGGTAATGGAAGATGAGAAGAAACCAAATCTGTGCTTCAGTTCATCCTCCAGCCCTGCCCTAAGGCTTGCTATTGTGTCCTTCGTGTTTCCAGCTTGGAGAGCAGAGCCTTGTCCCATCTCCAGCTCCACATGAAAAGCCCTCCATCAAACCAGGAGGTTTGCAACCTCTCCTTCTGTTCCAAAGCACCTTTTTCTTTCCTCTTTCAGAGGATCTGGAGGGATGGGAGAAGCCTTCAAAGCCCGAAGCTGGTTCTGAAGTCCAAAGCTGGGCAGAGCAAAAGGGTTTGTTTCCCACTCATGAGGGAGCAGAGAGCCCAGGGACCCGTGAGAGAGCAACACCTCCCTGCAAATCAGGTCATTTATTCAGCGAGGAGGGGGAAAAAAAAAAACAAAAAAAAAAAGGCTTCCCAAAGGCTCAGAGCACTGGGGCAGAAATCAAAGAGCATTTGAAGGAGGAGGGAAAGCCAAGCCCTGGCTTTGCCATTCCTGCCCTCCTGCTGCATCCCCACGGCCTGGCAGGCACCAAGGGAGGACAGGAAAACATTCCACTCGTCTCACAATGCTTCAAAACCTCAGAGCTACCTTTGCAGGGGACTCAGGGCAGCTGCCACACCGAACTCCAGATTATTTTGCTGGCTGGCAAATCAAAAAAAAAAAAAAAAAACACAAACCAAACCCCTCCGTGTGCCTGTTGTCTGGCTCTGTAGCCAATGTACACGGAATGATAAAGCCCCTGGCACACATCTTGGGAGAGCTAAATATAGATTTTTGGAAAGGGGATGTGGTAATATTTCCTTTAGATGTGTGGTGCAGATGTAATTACTGCTCCGGAGATGCAGCCGCAGATGACGCAGGATGCCCTTATGTAATCGGCTTCATTATGCAGATATGGAAATTTTCCCTCCCTGGCCCGTCCCCTACTCTCCCCTCAAACTCCTTCCTTTTGTTTTTTCATCCTCAACTCTCTGTGGCCCGTCCCAGAGGCGATGGGGTGATGTCCACAGGCTTCCAGAAGGGCAGTTCTGTGGAAAAGCCCTCTCTGGGGTTGCCCCGTCCATGGACCCTCAGTCAAGGAGCAAAAGGAGTTGATGGCTTGGAATCTGCTGTGTTGCCTTCAGTAGGGCTGGGAAAAGGCCCCTCTTCACCTGATGGATGGGAAGGGGGTCACGTTGGAGCCGTGTCTCCCCTGGCATCTGCTGTGGCTTGGATGTCAGCAGACATCAGCATCCTCAGCCATCTGCTCCACCTGCACGGACAGTCCCCTGCTCCCTCCCCAGGAAGGGCTGGGGGATGCCCAGGCTGTCAGGGAGCCACAGGGGAAAGCTGCTTTGCCATGGTGAGGGGAAGGCTTGGTGGGACACCCTTGCTCCCCAGGCTGCTCCAGGGTGCAGGAGGATCTCCCAGGTGACCCACAGAGTCACTCCTGACGGGGTGAAATCACAGCGCGATCGAAGGTCTCCAGCCAGAAATGCTTCCAAACCAGCGTGATTTGTGCCTAAACCAGAGGGATTTTTGCCTATGGATCCTTTTTAAGTTTTATTCATTTTGTTGCTTCAAATTCCCTCTGTCCCACTGTCTTTCTCCTGTGTCTGGACAGCCCACAGAAGTCAGACCCACGGATATCTCCGGGATAAAAGGCTTCCTCCACCACCAGTGCTGGTCAGAGGGGACACAACCCCCTGCCATGACTGGTAAATCCTGCCTTGACAACAAATATTCAGGAATAAAAGTTGATAAGTATCCTGGAGGCATCACCCTGTACCTGCAGCACGTATGGCTGAGCACCCTTCTGCTCCTACCCTCTCCCATCCCTCTTCCTGGCCAAATCTGGGTCCTTCCCTGCTGTGTTTGAGGATTAAAACCAGATGGAGAGAGGTGACTCCTAGTTCTGGGCCATCCTGTCACCACCAAATGTGGGTCATGAAGACCTTTCCTTCCCCTTTGCTCCACGTGGCACCTGAGCCAGTGCATGGATTGAGGAGGATGAGCCTGGAGATGAGCAAGCCTGAATCCTTCGGTGGCTGGGAAGCAGAAGTTGGAGAGCTGGGAAAGGGGGAATTGGCCCTGGAGACAAAACAACTGGTTATCCACTGGAGAAACTGGTTTCCAGACACGGTTCAGTGCCAGTGACTGCAAAGGAATTTGTCTTCCGGGTAGGGAATACCCGCATTCCTGGGAGGACAAAGGAGCCATGGGGAAGGCAATGGCTGGGGGTTGTGTTTATAGCACTCAGGCCACTTATTAACTGCAGATTCCCGGAGCTCAGGGCCATGGATTCAGATGGAATTTCAGCCCACGCCCTCCTCCAGTCAGCCAAATCCCTCCCTGTGGATTGTGTCAGCTGGGTCCTCCTGGACTGGAAATGGAGTGTAGGCCTTGGGTCCCACCCTGAGGCTTGGCAGCCACCACAGAGGTGCTCCAGGCTCCCTGCTTGGTCTTCCACTGCCCCTCCAGAAACTCCTTCTTCCCAGGACTTCGGGATTCTCTTGCTTCTGCTTTTGCTGAAACCATTCAGCCACCAAGTCCTGCCCAGGGGAGAGGTTGGCCATGATGGAGATGGACTCAGATGGGACATCATGTGTAAACACACCTGATGAGGGTTGAGCCTGAGGTTCCTCCCTGAAAAAAACCTCCCACTCCGAGCCAAGGGGGCTGTGCCAAATCCCCAATTCCAGATAGAGAAAGAAAAGGCACTTTCAAACAGGATCCATGGACACCTGGTGGTTTCAGTGGAAATCCAGCCCTCCTGGCTGCCAGTTAGTTTGCTCCAAGTTAGTTTTTTACCAGACCTGGCCTGATGCTTTGGGACTGTGAATGGGAGGTTTATTTGAGCAACCAAAGATATTTAAGGAATGGCTTTAAACTAAAAGATGAGAGATTTAGATTAATATTAGGAAAAAGTTTTTCCCTGTGAGAGCAGTGAGGTCCTGGCACAGGTTGTCCAGAGGAGCTGTGGCTGCCCCATCCCTGGAAGTGTCCAAGGCCAGGTTGGATTGGCTTGGAGCAACCTGGGCTAGTGGAAGGTGTCCCTGCCCATGGCAGGGAGTGGGACTGGATGGTCTTTAAGGTCCCTTCCCACCCAAACCATCCTGATTCTATAATTCCTTGATTCTCTGGTCTAGTAGTTAGTTGGGAAACCTGGCAACACCTGGCAACACCTGGCATTCCCAAGGATATTGGCCACTGCCCGTTGGAGATCTCTTTGGCACTGGCACCACTGTTGCCTCCCTTGGGGTTGTCCAGCCAAGGCATGCAGGGAGGGCAGGAGGAGAGGACAACACTGCTTCCCCACACACTTCTTTTTTTTCAGTTCCTAAATTTTAGATGAAGGTCTTGGCCAGCATTAACATGATTTGATCTCTTATGGGAGGAAAAAATCTCCCTAGCTGGTGAACCAGACCCCGCCTTCACCCGTTCCTCTCGTGAGCTGCAGGGAGGAGAGCGATAATTTACTGTTCATCTCTGCAGTTACAAGAGCAGGCACAGGACAGGAGAGCCACGTGCTTTGGGACTTTTACAGACCCTTTTACAGACCTGACCCGCATCCCGTGGCCAAGCCACCACACCAGAGCATCTCAGAACACACACACACACATCCCAAGCTTTCACCACCTGCACATGGAGATGCAGGAGCCTCTCCTGATTTATGGGAAGACCTGGGCCACGCACCAGGCTGTGGTTTGCCAGCACTGAGAGGCTTTGTCTGCCCTGTGTGGATGCAGGAGGAGACAGCTTATAGCAGCAGGGATTTTTTTTCCAGAACAGGAAACCATCCCTCTGGATGAATAAACCAGAGTCTTTTGGCTTGTTCGTGTTGGCTCGAGCTGTGCAGGCAGATGTTAAGGACTGGAGACAGGAAGGGTCCCCCACTGCAGCAGATGGCACCAGCCCAGCTTTGTGGTGCCAACCCAGCCTCAGGATCCTCTGCCATCCCCCTGGGGCAGCTTGGAGAAGGGCCTCTCCCACCCCCAGGTCTGTGTGGGTACGACAGGGGCTCCCGTGGGCTCAGATTATTCCACTTAAAAAACAGGAACAACCCAGACAAATACTGAGTATCCACCTTTTTGTGACATTTTTTCCCTAGAGAGCTCAGCCCCAGAGCTTGCTTGGGGATTTTATCAGCTTTCCTAGAGGAAAGGTTGGATTGTCTGGAATGGCACAGCCGTGTCTTCATCCTGAGACTTCCCAGTCCCATCCTGCACGTTTGGCTGTGGTCCCTGTGATCCACAATCAAATCAAAGCATCAGCTCTGCAGGAACACAGGGAAACCCTTACAGTGAAGGCAGGATCAGGTCCTTCCTCTGAAGATCAGGATGGAAATCTCTGCTCTAGTAACAGATAGTGGGGAAGAGCTTCAAACAAAGCCTGGTGAGGAAAATATTTAACCAGTTGTGCAGCTGCAGTCCAGGGAGCTCGGAGATCTTTGGGATCTTGAAATGAAATGGCTCCAAGAGAAAGGAAATCACCCCGCCTGGGGGACTGCTCAAAGTGTGCCACTTCTGCAAGGAAAAGGGAAAGGAAAAGAGAAGGATACAGGGAACAAAGAGTTTGGGGTTTGGGAGAGTCTCTCTTTCTTATTATTCTCAAGAGGAATAAGGGTTTGGGTGGATGTTCAAAGCCTCTTCCCCAAGGCAGAAAGAGACTTTTTAGGTGGATAACTCCAACCCCGGGCTGGAGGTCACCTCATGGGGTTGGGTCTGGGTGCACAGTCCTTCCATGGCCACCCAAAAAGGGCAGTGCAGAGATGGATAAACCCCCCCAAAGGGACCAGACCGAGTCTTGGTGGTTCTGTCCATGGGGACAGGGAGACACAACGGCCTGGATGCAGCACAAAGGGATGCTGGATGCCAACTGGGGAGGGTCTCTGCTGGCTCTCAGAGGCAGTGGAGGGGCTCTGGGGGAGGTGGCTCTGGTGGGTGGAGAGGTTCATATCTCAGAGACCGGAGCCCTGGGTTAGAAACAGGAGTTCAGGGTTCAAAAGTTTACGGCTTGCCCGAGAGCGCCAGGAGCGCGGGTTATCCCGGCCTTTCCAGCCTTCTCCAAAGTCTCTCCTATCATGATTTATTCATCTGTGGGAAGAAGCTAAGACATAACTCGGCTCCCAAAGGGAGAACAAGCACAGCCTAAACCAGCTGCAGTGTCAGGGAACTGCCTGGTTCCTGCGAGCTCTGCCCAGCCTGGGCCTGCTGCAGCTCCACGCCGCGATCCGAGGGCTCCCGCTTGGGCAGCTTCCCCAAATCCCACCGGGGAGGAGGCTCCACGTCCTGACAGAGCTCCTGGATCAGCTCTGGTTATTGCAGGAGTTGGCTGCTTCCAAGGTGCACACGCTGGGACTCTTCTGGCAATGCAGAGAGCAGCCTGTCTCTTGGAATTCTTTGCCTCTGGAGTTAAAGGGCAAAATTAAGAGTTTGAGTCTCCACAGGGACCCATTCTGGTATAATTTACACCTTCCCCACGTACCCCAGGGGTGTGTTTTGCCCTGGTTTAAATGCAGCATAACCCATATTTGATTATTTTAGCGTTGTTGGTGTTTTGCTGCTCTTGCTGCTGTTTTGCCCACCGATGCCAGGGCTGTTTGTGAGGCTCCAGCCGGCGACTCCTTTGATCCACAGACATCCTGCCAACACCAAATTCACTTGAGCAAATAAGTCTAAATTAGTGGCAGCTTTGTGTGGCTTTATTTCCCTCCCTTCACCACTGCAAATAATCCCATATAAGTGCTGAGGCTGGGAGGGGGCTCCCGATGGGAATCCTGATTGCTCTCCTGCCTCAGTGCTGGCAGCTGGAAAAGCAGGAGAAGGAGCTCTGGACCATCCTGTGGCACTCTGCTCTGAGTGATGGGGGGCTTGGATGGCAAAAAGGAGGGAGAGCAGAATCCAGGTCCAGCTTTTATCCGGGTTGGATGGGGCTTGGAGCAACCTGGGCTCGTGAAAAGTGTCCCTGCCCATGGAATGGGCCAAATGAGCCCCAGGGATGGAGCTAAATGATCTTTAAGGTCCCTTCCAACCCAAACCAGGCTGGGATTTTATGGGCACGTCATCCTCTTCACCCAATTCTCTGCCCCTCTTCTCTTCCCCTGTTAGGAAGACCCCAAAATAACTATTTGAGGGGAAACAAGATGTTTTGAGCCGTTCCTTCTTTGAAAAAGCCAAGTTGTCTTACCCCAAACTTCCATTTTGAGCAAAAACAAGCTGTCAGAGCCTAAAAATCCCATTTGAAAAAAAAAACAACAACAACAACAAACAAACCAGGTATTGGACCCTCAAATCCCTGTTTGTGCAAAAACAAGACTCCAGACCCTAAAATTCCCTTTTGAAAACAAACAAGCAAACAAACAAACAAACCCTCAAAATAGGCAGTCAGACCCCAAATCCCTATTTGAGGAAAGCCCAGCTGTCAAACCCCAAAATCCCCCTTTAGCAAAAATATGCCAGACCCCAAAACCTCCATTTGAGGGAAAACAGGTCATCAGACCCCAAAATCTGCTATTTAAAAAAAAAAAAAATCAAACCCAGCTCAGACCCCCCCCCCCAAATCCCTGCCAAAAACAAGCTGTCAGACCCTCAAATCCCTATTTGTGCAAAACCAAGCCATTAGACCCCAAAATCCCCATTTGAATAAAAGCAGGCAGTGAGACCTCAAATCTCTATTTGAGAAAATCCAGCTGTCGGACCCCAAAGTCCCCATGTGAGCCAAAATAAGTCACCAGACCCAAACTCCCAAATGCCCATTTGAGCAAAAAGAAACCATCAGACCTTAAAATCTTTATCTGGAAAAATACAAACAAACAAACAAAAAACAAAACAAAACAAAACAAAACCGGGACAACAAAAACAAAAGAACCAAAAAATCACAAGCAAGCAAAAACCTCAAAACCAAAACCAAAACTAAAACAAATAAAACCCACAAAACAAAACAAACCAACCAACCAACCAACAACAACAACAACAAAAGGCACACCTTCTCCCCCTCAAAAAAACCCTTAGCTGTTAGATGCCTTGGGCCCCCAAATTCCTTATTTGAGCAAAATCAGTAAAATTCCATATTTGAAAAAAAAGAGAAAAACCAGCTATCTGATCCCCAAATCCCAATTTGAGCAAAACCAAGCTGTCACACCCCAAAATTCCCATTTGGAGAAAAACCAAGTTTTCAGATCCCCAAAAACCCAAGCCATCAGTCCCCCAAGCCCCCCAGTTTGGGCCAGACGGAGCCATCGTTCCCCAAAATCCCCGCCGGAGGAGGACACAAAGAGTTAAATTCCCGCGGGCGCCGTGGCCAATCCCACCGAGCAAAGGGCAGCCCTTGGCCCCGGCCCAGCAGCAGGTTGCTCTCCGCAGGTATTATTTTGGAGTTGTTT
>NW_020957021.1:16306-17619 GCF_003031625.1 Empidonax traillii
TCACCCTGGATCCAGTAGAATCCCCTCAAGAATGGGAAACTGAGGCTGGGATGACCTCTAGTGCTCCAACCCGTGGCGTGGAGCATCATCCCAGACCCTCAGCCCCACAGCCAGCACTGAGGCTGCTCCATCAAACTGCCCCTTCCCTATACTGAGTGAATTCTGGGAATTTTCCTTGTCCACCAGAGCTGGTGTTTTCTGGGCAGCCACTGGGACCTCACTGGGGACAGTGGCACAACCAGCACTGAGCATCTTCTAGGGGCAGCCACGAGGGCAGCTGGGCACAGGTGAGACTGTGGCCTAACCCTTCCTGATGGGCACCTGGGATTTGGGATGGAAGTTTGGGCTGGGCATGAAACCACCCTGTCCCACTGTCCCACTCTGCCCCTTGGGATGATGGGGACAGAGATGGCATGTCATGGAAAATCCCTCCTATCAGCCCTCAGGTACATCCTGGGGGATCCAAAATCCAGGGCTCTGGCAGCAGACAGGGAAAAGGGGGGGAAATTCCCCTGAGGATGAGGACTCTTGTCAGGTGGACAGCCCTAGTGTGGGTTGCCAAAACCCCCATGGCAGGATAATTCCTGGTGGAAGGGTCCTTGAGGGGTCTCCAGACCACCTCAGTGCTGAAGGCAGACTGAGCTGTGACACCAGACCCTGCTTGGTCCATTCAGGGCTTGAAATACTCCAAGGATGGAGCCTGAAAAGCTTCCCTGGGACCTTGGAGATGCACCTTGTCACATCTCCATGTCACCTGCTGAGGTTTCTCCGGGGCTTTTCTGCAGCCTCCACGGTAACTTTTTATTTCTGTCCTTACTGGAGCAGCTTGAGACCAGTGTGGCCTGCCACATGCTTGGCTTTTAATCCCACACCTTTGCCTGCTTTTTTTTGGGGGGGGGAGGATCCAGAAAATCCTGTGGGTTAAAACTGGGAACGCCCTGAGATGAGCTGGGCTGGAGGGGGGCTTGGGACAGGCAGAGCAGCTTGTTCTGGACGAGCAGTGGCAATGCCCAGATGGATTTATTGATTATTTGGCGTGTCCACAGAGGGGTTTCCAGGCAGCTGGGGGGGGGTGTTCATTCCAGGAGCACCCTGAGGCAGCGGGGAGGGAAGGAGGACAAGCGGGACACGGAGCCAAGGCCACGTGCAGATTGTGCCCGTGCTTTTCCATGATTCCCCCTCCTGCCGCTTCCTGGGGGACAGGGAAGGGTGGCACTGGACTGTGTCCCTTGAACACAGAGCAGCTGAGGAGGAAAACCGATAGCAAAGGGGGAGGACTGGCAGGGAAGGTGGAGCAGGCTGCACTGTTCAGG
>NW_020957021.1:18385-21228 GCF_003031625.1 Empidonax traillii
AGGGAGGTGGCTGCTGGCAGGGACAGTTTGGTACACAGAGTGTCCCTTGGCCAGATGGGGGGACACGGCTCTGGGATGTGGGACGGGACAGTTTGGTACCCAACAGTCAGCTGTGGGGGCAGGGAACTGGGACAGGGGGTGGGACAGTTTGGTGCTCAGCATGTCCCTTGGCCAGGTGGGGGGGGATGGAAAAATGGGACATGGGTTTGGGGATGAGACACTTTGGTACCCAGTGTGTCCCTTGGCCAGCTGGGGGAACGTGGAAATGGGACATGGGATGTGGGACAGGTAATCCCTGAGACAACTGAGGGGACAGGGAAATGGGATGGGACAATTGGGAACCCATCATGTCCTTTGGCCAGGAAGGGAGACAAGGAACAGAGACATGGGACGTGGGATGGCACAGGTTGGTCCCCAGAATGTCCTTTGGCCAGCAGGTGGGACAAGGAACGGGGACATGGGATGTGGGATGGGGCAGGTTGGTCCCTAAAATGTCCCTTATCCACAACTGTAGGAAACTGGGACGTGGGCGATGAGGCAGGGCATGGGCCAGCTGGGTACCAAACATATCCTTGGGTGGTGAGACTCATCCCAGGGTGTCATTACAAGCCCCACAAACGCTGACATGACTCTCCTTGATGTGGGTCACCCCTCCCGAATCCTCTGGCAACCGGAATTGCAGCGGGTGGTTTATGGGAATTGCACATCGGGCTGGCTCTGGGGACCCTGGGGACCCTCACAGCTGCGAGTGAGGAGCATCCCAAGCTGGGAACATCCTGGACCAAGTGCTGCCACCCGCTCCAGCCCTTGGCAGAGGGGTTTTTGGGGATGGAGGAATGGATCAATCCCGCGGGCTCTCCCTCGGCAGCTCAAGGAGAGCTCCCCCGAAGAGCCGCCTGGGCCTTTTCATCTCATCTCTTTTGTTTCAGGCTGATTATGTAAATAGCTGCTGCGGCCCCCATAATGAGAAAGTAGTTTCCCAGAATACAAAAAGCTGTAATTATCTCATTAGCAGGCGGAAAGGAAAAGGAAATGTTTCTAAGCCACTCTCGCTTTTATTTCCCACAGAAGCCCGAGGAAGAGCAGCCCCCCGACACGGGGGACCTGCCTGCCCCCAGCCCTGCCACCCACACCTGAGGCTGATGCTTTTCCAGGAGGGAAAAGCAGAGCGTGGTCCTCATGTCCCAGAAACAGGGTTATACTGGGAGGGTGGACAGCTTTTAACTGGGGCCCAGTTATCCAGAGGATGCTGCTCCCTGTGCAGACCCCTCAGCGCTCTGGGATGCTGGGAAAGGAGAGGAGGAGAGGGGGATCAAAGAGGGACAAATCCCCAAATTGGATGTTCCTCAGCAGGACTCCCAAGCTGGGGTGGTAGCACAGAGCTTCAGGGTGGATTTCTGGGGCTGCATATGCCTGCAGCAGAGTGTGATGGAAATAGCCTCAGGATACAGGGAGGCTGCTCCCAGGAGAAGTCACGTAGGACGGCTTTGGTATTGCTTTGCTTTCTGAACTCAGGCATTCCTTGCTTCCAGCCAAACAGAGCTACAAAGGTCCCTGCAAAGTGCCCCGGGGCTGCAGGCAGGGGCTGCTGCTTGCTGAGGTCTCCTAAACCCCTTTCTGGAGGGGTTTGCTTCCACCCACACTCCGTTCCTCCAGCCCTGATCATGGCACAGGATGGTTTCGTGCCAGAAACACCCCCAAGCCCTTCTCCCCAGGGCTTGTCTCAATCCATTCTCCACCCAGCCTGTCCCTGTGCTTGGAATTGCCCCAATCCCAGTGCAGGAGCTTCAGGATCTCCCAGGCCACGGGGGCTTGGGGTGAGAAAAACAACTTTCTGCTCGTTTTAACCTGAAAATCCAACCCCAGAGCTTAAGTGTCTGTAGCCCAGCAGCAAGCACAGAATCACGGAATGGTTCAGGCTGGAGGGACCCCTGGAGGTCACCTACTCCAAGCTCCCTGCTCGAGCAGGGAACCCTGGAGCACATTACTCGGGATTGTGTCCCAAAGTAAACCCAGCCATAAATCCTTTGCACAGGGGGATGGAAGATGTGCAGACACCCATCAACCCCATAGCCCAAGAGGTGTCTGGAGGTGGCTACTAAAACTTTTAACTCCTTGACCCTCCAATTTGCCTCCCTGAGTCTGCCTTTTAGCCCTAAATGGGGGATAAAATATCCCCATAGCAATGCTCCCAGGCCCTTCAGCAGGGATAAATGGGAAAAGAGAGGTTTGTGTCCCGGGGGAGCAGCAGGAGTTGTTCATCTGACTTCACTTGGCTCCTGGTTGTGGAAAGAGCCTGTGGTTGAGGAGCCTGAGGCGTGCGTGTTTCTGCAGACAGGTTCGAGCGCGTTCGTGTTGTATTCCAGAGGTGGAGGAAAACCTGGCAGCCACCGAGCCAGGGTGGTGGGATGGGGGGAAAAGGAGTTGGAGGAGAGGCAGAAAAGCGCCACAAGAATTACTTGAGGGCTGGAACACAGCTGGCCAGAGCAGTGGTGGCATCTCCATCCCTGGAGGGATTTAAAAGCCATGTGGATGTGGCACCTGGGGACATGGGTTAAGGTTGGCCTTGGCAGTGCAGGGAGAATGGCTGGACTCCATGATCCTGAAGGTGTTTTCCAGCCTTCCTGATTCTGTGGTTCTGTGATTCTATGATACACTGGCCGAGTGCAACTGCAGGTCTTGTGTTTCAGTGGTGGATTTTCTCCGGGGCCTGTCAATGCTTCACTGGACACAGGTGGTTTTGCTCCCTACAGAGCCTGCTGTCTTCTCACTGCTAACCCATCACTAACCCATTACTGCCCTTCCCTCTCCATGCATTTTCCTGGAAGGAGCTGAAATTATGA
>NW_020957021.1:21771-44321 GCF_003031625.1 Empidonax traillii
AGGGAGGTGGCTGCTGGCAGGGACAGTTTGGTACACAGAGTGTCCCTTGGCCAGATGGGGGGACACGGCTCTGGGATGTGGGACGGGACAGTTTGGTACCCAACAGTCAGCTGTGGGGGCAGGGAACTGGGACAGGGGGTGGGACAGTTTGGTGCTCAGCATGTCCCTTGGCCAGGTGGGGGGGGATGGGAAAATGGGACATGGGTTTGGGGATGAGACACTTTGGTACCCAGTGTGTCCCTTGGCCAGCTGGGGGAACATGGAAATGGGACATGGGATGTGGGACAGGTAATCCCTGAGACAACTGAGGGGACAGGGAAATGGGATGGGACAATTGGGAACCCATCATGTCCTTTGGCCAGGAAGGGAGACAAGGAACAGAGACATGGGACGTGGGATGGCACAGGTTGGTCCCCAGAATGTCCTTTGGCCAGCAGGTGGGACAAGGAACGGGGACATGGGATGTGGGATGGGGCAGGTTGGTCCCTAAAATGTCCCTTATCCACAACTGTAGGAAACTGGGACGTGGGTGATGAGGCAGGGCATGGGCCAGCTGGGTACCAAACATATCCTTGGGTGGTGAGACTCATCCCAGGGTGTCATTACAAGCCCCACAAACACTGACATGACTCTCCTTGATGTGGGTCACCCCTCCCGAATCCTCTGGCAACCGGAATTGCAGCGGGTGATTTATGGGAATTGCACATCGGGCTGGCTCTGGGGACCCTGGGGACCCTCACAGCTGCGAGTGAGGAGCATCCCAAGCTGGGAACATCCTGGACCAAGTGCTGCCACCCACTCCAGCCCTTGGCAGAGGGGTTTTTGGGGATGGAGGAATGGATCAATCCCGCGGGCTCTCCCTCGGCAGCTCAAGGAGAGCTCCCCCGAAGAGCCGCCTGGGCCTTTTCATCTCATCTCTTTTGTTTCAGGCTGATTATGTAAATAGCTGCTGCGGCCCCCATAATGAGAAAGTAGTTTCCCAGAATACAAAAAGCTGTAATTATCTCATTAGCAGGCGGAAAGGAAAAGGAAATGTTTCTAAGCCACTCTCGCTTTTATTTCCCACAGAAGCCTGAGGAAGAGCAGCCCCCCGACACGGGGGACCTGCCTGCCCCCAGCCCTGCCACCCACACCTGAGGCTGATGCTTTTCCAGGAGGGAAAAGCAGAGCGTGGTCCTCATGTCCCAGAAACAGGGTTATACTGGGAGGGTGGACAGCTTTTAACTGGGGCCCAGTTATCCAGAGGATGCTGCTCCCTGTGCAGACCCCTCAGCGCTCTGGGATGCTGGGAAAGGAGAGGAGGGGTGGGGGGGGTGGTCAAAGAGGGACAAATCCCCAAATTGGATGTTCCTCAGCAGGACTCCCAAGCTGGGGTGGTAGCACAGAGCTTCGGGGTGGATTTCTGGGGCTGCATATGCCTGCAGCAGAGTGTGATGGAAATAGCCTCAGGATACAGGGAGGCTGCTCCCAGGAGAAGTCACGTAGGATGGCTTTGGTATTGCTTTGCTTTCTGAACTCAGGCATTCCTTGCTTCCAGCCAAACAGAGCTACAAAGGTCCCTGCAAAGCGCCCCGGGGCTGCAGGCAGGGGCTGCTGCTTGCTGAGGTCTCCTAAACCCATTTCTGGAGGGGTTTGCTTCCACCCACACTCTGTTCCTCCAGCCCTGATCATGGCACAGGATGGTTTCGTGCCAGAAACACCCCCAAGCCCTTCTCCCCAGGGCTTGTCTCAATCCATTCTCCACCCAGCCTGTCCCTGTGCTTGGAATTGCCCCAACCCCAGTGCAGGAGCTGCAGGATCTCCCAGGCCATGGGGGCTTGGGGTGAGAAAAACAACTTTCTGCTCGTTTTAACCTGAAAATCCAACCCCAGAGCTTAAGTGTCTGTAGCCCAGCAGCAAGCACAGAATCACGGAATGGTTCAGGCTGGAGGGACCCCTGGAGGTCACCTACTCCAAGCTCCCTGATCGAGCAGGGAACCCTGGAGCACATTACTCGGGATTGTGTCCCAAAGTAAACCCAGCCATAAATCCTTTGCACAGGGGGATGGAAGATGTGCAGAGACCGATCAACTCCCTGGCCCAAGAGGTGTCTGGAGGTGGCTACTAAAACTTTTAACTCCTTGACCCTCCAATTTGCCTCCCTGAGTCTGCCTTTTAGCCCTAAATGGGGGGTAAAATATCCCCATAGCAATGCTCCCAGGCCCTTCAGCAGGGATAAATGGGAAAAGAGAGGTTTGTGTCCCGGGGGAGCAGCAGGAGTTGTTCATCTGACTTCACTTGGCTCCTGGTTGTGGAAAGAGCCTGTGGATGAGGAGCCTGAGGCGTGCGTGTTTCTGCAGACAGGTTCGAGCGCGTTCGTGTTGTATTCCAGAGGTGGAGGAAAACCTGGCAGCCACCGAGCCAGGGTGGTGGGATGGGGGGAAAAGGAGTTGGAGGAGAGGCAGAAAAGCGCCACAAGAATTACTTGAGGGCTGGAACACAGCTGGCCAGAGCAGTGGTGGCATCTCCATCCCTGGAGGGATTTAAAAGCCATGTGGATGTGGCACCTGGGGACATGGGTTAAGGTTGGCCTTGGCAGTGCAAGGAGAATGGTTGGACTCCATGATCCTGAAGGTGTTTTCCAGCCTTCCTGATTCTGTGGTTCTGTGATTCTATGATACACTGGCCGAGTGCAACTGCAGGTCTTGTGTTTCAGTGGTGGATTTTCTCGGGGGCCTGTCAATGCTTCACTGGACACAGGTGGTTTTGCTCCCTACAGAGCCTGCTGTCTTCTCACTGCTAACCCATCACTAACCCATTACTGCCCTTCCCTCTCCATGCATTTTCCTGGAAGGAGCTGAAATTATGACAGCAATTTTTATTTATTTATTTATTTTTTTCCCCCCAACCTTTTCACGCCGTTTCCAACCCACTCCACCACCCCAGTACATGTTGACTTATTTTTTTTTTAATCTTCCAGCCAACCCAGCTCCTTGGCACTGCTGCCAACCACCTGGCTGAGCCACCAGAGCCACAAAGCACGGTTTCCATCGTGTGGGTAACTGCCTGCTCATCTACACCTACGCCAACAAACCTGCCCGCTGAAGGTCACGGGCACACCTGTTGCCACAGCCGGTGGGTGGGGAGGGGGGAATTTTTGACCTTCAGATGCCTTTGCCGCCCGCCCTGCCAGCACCATGTGCCTGGGGTGGTGGCGTGTGCCAAGGCACTGCCTGGCTCCGGGGCTGTTTGCCCGAGCTCTCTCTGCCCAGGCCGGGTGATTGATTTCCCCCTGCCGTGGCACCGTGCCCAGGTATGTCCGTCTCCCCAAGGCCTTTTGCCACCAGAGTGTTAACAATTAACCTACTCGGGCAGAAGCAGAGCCAGCCCCCCCCCCCCCCCATAATTTAGTCTTAGTTAACCATTCAGCTGCTTATCTGAAAGTGACTTTTACTTCTGTTTAACTGGAAGGCAATCGCTGGCTCGTTTGGATAAGGGGACTGTGAAGAAACAGTAGTTGTTTTACAGATTACTGTATTTACAACAGGAGTGCCCCGGTGCAAAGCGTGGGTTAAGAGGTGGCCACGAAGAGTTTAACCACCAGAGCTGGGGGGAAAAGGACATTTCACCTCAGGTTTCTTGCACCAGGCATCAAAAATATCGCTGTCTCCGAGGCAAGGCTGCTGTGGGAAAGGCCCAAGAGGCTGCTGCAGTTGGATGGGATGGGGAGGTGGTGCAACATGGAGCGTGTGAAATCCCTGGTCAGAGAAGGCTGGCTGCACCCTGGTGAGCTGCTGGCATGGAGATGCCTACCAGGAAGGGGGTCTTGAATCAATCCAGGCAGACAAAGAAAGTCTTCTGAGCTTTTATTAACACGGAAATGCTGGGGAATCTGAACTCGGCCCAGTGTTTGTTCTGGAGGGGTTTTCCTCTCCTTTGCATCTGCAGAAAGTCCCTTCACTCGGGTTCCTGCTGTAACCTTGGGGCTCTGGGGAGGTGGAAGGAGGGCAGAGCTCGGCAGGGGCCCTATGGCTCAGTGACTGCTGGGATGGATGGATGGATGGATGGATGGATTGGATGGATGGATGGATGGATGGATGGATGGGTGGATGGACGGATAGATGTCACTTGGGGTTGATTTGGGTAGACCTAGTCCTCCTTGGGAGGTGAGTTGGACACAGCATCTCCTTGAGAGCCTGGTGAGGATGAAGACTGAGATGTTCCTGGTGTCTCCTCCCCCCTGCAGATGGGATGTAACATCTAGAACATCTGGGAAGGGCAGTGGCTGGCAGGTGGCTTAATACTCCTGTTTTGGTTTCCTGCCTGCCTGGAGCCTCTTCACCCTTCACAGGCCAAGGGGAGCCACTTTCACCCCTTTACCATGGGCTGGGAGTGTCTTCCAAGCCCAGCCATGCTGAGGGTGACTCCTCTTCCCTTCTAAAGGACAAATTTGGGAATGAAACACTGCTAAAGTAGAGCCATTCAGCTTCCCTCAGCCTCCCTGTGCTCATGGACTGCCAGTTCCTCTCACTGGGAATCACCTAGTTTTAGTTCACGTTCCTGTGGGAGGGAGGTTGTTACTGTGGAGTCATAGAAACACAGAATGGTTTGGGTTGGAAGGGAACCTTAAAGATCATCTCCTTTATGGGCAGGGACACCTTCCACTACTCCAGGTTGCTCCAGGCCCCATCCAACCTGGCCTTGGACAATTCCAGGGAGAGGCAGCCACAGCTTCTCTGGGCAACCTGTGCTAGAGCCTCACCCACCTCACAGCCAAGGATTTCTTCCTCTTATCTAATCTAACCCTGCCCTCTGCCAGTTTAAAACCATTTCCCCTCGTCCTATCACTACAGAGATTAAGATATTGAAGGAGAAGAAATGTGCTGGGCAAGTTTTTAATCAGGTATTCCTCCAAACCTGGACGGAGAAAAAAAAATGACCCTCCTGCTCTGCACCAGGGCTATTCCCGTGCTCAAAACTTGATTTCACAGTTCAGCTGAGGAACAACCAGTGTAAAACCTGACTGGGAACAGGAGCTTGCCAGGAGATACAAACCCAAGAGCTGTTGTTCTCAAAAAAAATGGCCCTTTTTGGCAAACAAAGCTGTACTGTCGGGGATCTGTTGGCACTTCTGGCACCTCCTTAATAACACATTTGTGAGGTTTGTCCTTGTGCTCTGTTTATCAGGCCCTGGGTTTGCTGTAAACATAAGCTAATAACAAGGTTTTTTTTCAGAATATTTTGTTGGATGATTCCCAGTTAAAAGAAATCACTTGTTGTTGTGTTGGCCTCTTTTTTTTTTTTTCTTTTGGTTGGTTGGGTTTTTTTCCCTTTTAAAGCATCAGACTTTCCAGTGACCTCATCCTGCCCTCAGAGAGTCAATGTAAAACGTGCAAATGTCACCGTGAAATTTACCCAGTGAGGGAAAAGTAACCTGGATTTCTCCTCAGCTGGCTGGGGAGCTCTGCGTGGAGACAACGCAGCCTCTGCCTTTCCCTCGTCTGGAGCTGAGGCCTTCCAGCACACCCCTCCCATGGTGGCTGCTGTCCCACAAAATGAAGTCACAGCCTATAAAGGTCCCAAAGTCACCGAAAAGCAGGTTACTCCTAAATTAGCAGAGCAAAAAAAAGCCTTTCCTCGACTAACAAAATCCAAAGGCGCCGTGGGCATTGCTCACACCTCCTCATCGCTCCCTAGCCCAACCAAGCCTCCAGGTGCCCAGGAGGCAGCTGGATTGACCCCTGGGCGTTGGGCACTCATGAACTGTCTGTGATGCTCTTTGGGAAGTGCCTTTTAGGATGTGACCACTGTCCCCAGCCACAGGAGCTCTGCCAGCTCGCTGCAGGTGTTGGCTCTGTGTCCTCTCCCTCTGGCACAGCTGTTTGCCCCAATCTGCCCACCAGCCACGTGACACTCGAGCTGTATTTTGGACAGGACAAGGTGCTGGAAAGTGGGAGGAGAAGCCTCCAGAAAGTGCAGTTTAATAAAAGCAAAGTTGAGCAGCACAGCCCCTGCTTTAACCTTTTAAATGCTTCTCCATTCCGTTATTAGTGCAAATAGCAAGACCCCCTGAGACACCACACGGGAGCTGAGCTCTAGACCCAAGCTTGCTCTCCAGGGAAATAAACCCAGCTTTCCTGCTTTCCTCAGGGAGGTCTCAATGAACATCCCTCACTGAAATGGGGGGTATCTCCATTCCCCTTCCTGCTGGCCCTGTGTAACTCCTCCCTCCCTGAACCTCCCTCCAAGGGGCATCACTTCTGTTATCCCATCCAGGGGAAAAACTGCACCTCCCACTTCCCTTATTTCCTTAAATAAGACTTTTCACCTTTGTGTAAAAGCTGATGAAGAGCATCCAGACGTGTGAGAATTGGTCCCAAGGACAATTGGTCCCAGGACAACCCAGCTCTTTTGACCTGGTTAAACACAGCTTTTAAAACCACTATTTGCACGTTATCCACTTCCCATGGCCTGGTTTTGGCCAATCCAAGGCACAGCCAAAGTAAGAATAAGATGGAGAAGGGCAACAAAAGTTTAAAAGAAAAGTTAGGATGACACCTGGACAAAAGCACCTTTCCAAAAGCTCAAGCCCATGGGCGCAACACTCCCAAAGGGAGAGATGGGAAGCGTGTTATTTAAGCCCTGTTGAATCATCCCTAAGAGATGGGCTGGAGAGAGAAATTGGATGAGCTACTGGTGGACCAGGGATGGGGGAAATGGTATCCCCATGGCAACACAAACTTGTTCAAACCTGGGAAAGGCGACAGAATTAATCCAACCTTGGGAACTGTAAATGGTTGTGTCCGACCGATGCCACAGAGCTGTGCCAAACAAAACCCACACAGACTCCTTTCCCCAGGAGCACCCAGCCCTTGGGCTCAGAGGCTTTAAGAGAAGCTCTTTTGGAGGGCACTGAGTGGGATTTGGGGGGAATCAGTGCTTCTCCAAGGGGGTGTCGTGGGTGGGAGTGGAAGGCTTAGAAAAATATTTATTTAAAAAGCCCAGCCATTGAGTCACAAGGTGCAGAAAGGACTCTCTGGCTTTCCAAACTCCTGCTCAGAGAGGAGTCCAGGTCCAGGTGAATCCAATCTCAGCCTTGGATTATGTCATCAGTTTAAATTTTAGGAATTACAGAGGTGTGACTGAACTACTTTTGTCCCGCAGGTTTTAATGACTGGCAAAATGAGACTGTTTATATAAAATGAATCATTTATTTTATACAAATGATCAGACAAAACATCTTACTCAGAATTGCTTACAATATAAACACTAAAACTACCAGTATAGCATAAGATAGGACAGTGCACTACACCGAAGCAATTATTGAAGCAGTTATATTAAAGCTGGCAAAAAGAAATAATTATTGAGTAGAGATCTGATGTAACTCCCCCAGCCTAACACTTGTGGGGAGATCTCTGCTCTCAACCTTGAGAAGTGACCTTGGGGGGTGTCCCCAGCCAAGGGAGGAATCTCCACACACCCCATCCCCCCAGAAGGATTATGTTGGAAGAACCCGACTGTATGAAAGAGGACTGGACTTTTAAAGTGACTGAGTGCCAGTCACAAATTTCCAGGCCAGCTCCCAGCTTATCTGTCACACCTGATGCCAAAGAGCAGGATGTGTGTTTGGAGTTTGGTGAACCAGGCTGCTTTCAGCAGAATTCGACACCAGGAACATCACCATGGTGCCACTGCTGACACATCACAGAGAGCTGGCACCACAGCTGGCACCGTCTGCATTCTCTGACTGGATTTTAGGCCTTGCTGGGGTAGGGCCCTCCTGCCAGAGGGGTGTCTGGGGTTCCCAGAGAGGAGGGCAACCCCCTCATCCACTCTGTACCAGACACCAGGACACGGTTTCGATCCGCAAAGGGTGGGGTGGCGGGTAAAAGGCACCTCTTTAACAGCCCTTTCCTCTCCCCCCTGCCCACAGTGCCACTGACCCGTGCCTCCAGCTCGCCTCGACGCTGCCATGGCCACGCTAGAGGCTCTGCCCGTCCCGAGTGACCCCGCCTACGCCAGCCCGCCGAGCCTCCACGGATTCTCCGCCCGGCCACCGCGACCCGCCGGCCCCAGGAGCGCCATGGGGAGCGTGGGCAGCGGCGTGGCCAACGACCAGGAGTTCGCCATGAAGAGCGTGGGCACCCGCACGCAGGGCAGCGGCCGCCAGGCCTCCTCCGAGGGCTCCCGCAACGGCTACGCCGCCCGGGAGATCTCCCACCGCTACTCCGGCGAGGAGAAGACCTACAAGTCGGAGAAGGTCTCCAACTCCCTCTACATCAACGGCGACCTGCGCAAGGGCGAGAAGGTGAAGGTGGACATCTGCGGGAACGTGACCGCCAACAACGAGAAGAACCTGCCGCCTCCTCCCCAGTACCGAGAGCCCGGTAACCCACCAAAGATATTGCCAATCTCCGGCAAACTCGACCAGGTGAGACCCTCCACTGCCTGCAGGTGCTCAGAGGCCACGGCACGGCCCTGGGAACGCACACCAGGAAGCCCTGGACAAAAAAAGCAATCCTGGCAGATAGTCCAGTTCTCACTCTGTACATTTTATGTACGGATAGTATTGTTCTTATAACTTTCAGGGCCAGCATTAGTTCTTGAGGAACCCAAGAGCATGATCGCAGTGAAGTTTTTGGCTCATTTAAACCTGTGTTTAAGTCACTGGCTCTTCCAGCTTCCCTGAGGTGCTGTGCCTACCTCCCTGATGGATGGGGAGGGAGCTGGAATCAGCTCTTCTTGCAGTAGGTCCAGCATCTGAGTCCCACTCTCATGTTTGTACCATTTATAGGCAATCTCTGCCACCTAAAGCTGTGGCTTGAAAGCAGCTCTGAGCATCTGTTCAAAATCCCTTGTGAGGGACAAGGTGACAAGGCTTGAAACTACCCCTGCAAACATTATGACCCAGCCCAGCCCAGTCCTTGTGGCTCATTTTGTCTTCAGGGAGCGAAATCTGCCAGGCCTGGAGGAGCAGAGCCCCAGAGCCAGCAGTATTTTATGTCCCCCGCTGCTCTGCTCCAGTGACTTCCATAATTTGTGTCCAGCATTATTTCTGCAGCATTTGGTGGCCTTTTCTCCTGGGTTGTTAAACCACTGGTCCCTGTAGTCCATCTCAGTCTCACAGGCACGAGGTTTTTGGTCTCCAGCCTGCTCAGCAGGGCTCCTGTTTCTCCCAGAAGGCACTTCCACAACATCTTTGATTCCTCTGCTTTTATTTTCACCTAAAATCCAACGTGCTGCAGGGGAGACTCAATCCCATTTTGAGAAAATTTTTTTTTCTGTAGGCACATTGACAGAGTGGGGAACGTTCAAGGCTTTAAAATCCTTCCTAAATCCCTGTGGTGCATTTTCCCCCCTGCATCGCTTACGCCCGCGGAAAACACAAATATTCCAGTGAAGAGCAGCTTCAGCATGTTCCTTGCCTGGAGTCACTGCTGGAGTCACAGCTCCTATCTGCTCCCATCGGAGCATAAGCAGGACACAAGGTCCACCCAGGAAGAGATCACTCCCAGAAGGAGGGAAACATGATGCTCTTGGGGCAAAATAGCTGCCAACCCAAGGGCTCAATTCGGTTTTCAGCAGGAGGGCGATGCACTCTCAAGGCTGAGAGTCTTTCCAAAGACAATCAGCCAAAATCAGAGTTGTTTGGATCAGGTCTAGTAGGCGAGTGGCAGCCCAAGGAGTATTCCAGGGGGTAAATCACGCAGGTTTGGGGGTGAGTCGAGATTATTTCTTTTTATTTGGGGCGAGGGAACACAAAGTGTTGTCCTGCCTACAGGTCCCTCCTGTACAACCCCAAATGGCCCAAAAGGTGCAATGTGGAGCCAGCCCAAGCTGACTTGACCCCCCCCAGCCCCGCCCCGTGCCGATGTGTCTCTCTTTGTTGTGTCGTTACCGAGCCTCCTGCTGTGTTTGACGCGTGGTCCTTTTTCCTTTTTGCAGAGCAATGAGCCCTTAGTTAGACCCTCAGCCTTTAAGCCAGTAGTTCCTAAAAACTTCCATTCCATGCAGAACCTCTGCCCGCCGCAGAGCAACGGGATGGCGGAGAACAGGAAGAGCTTGAACCACGCCAACAGCAATAGCCCGTCCGCCCCCAAAGCTGGGCTCGACAAGGGCAGCCTTAACAGGACTACAAACCAAGGGGGGGGGCTCTCGGATTCGGGGCGCAACTCCCTAACGAGCCTGCCCACCTACGGGACGGGCTACAGCCAGCACGTGGGGCCCATGAGCGCCTCCACCAGCCACATCAACCGCATCGGCACCACCTACGTGGAGAAGAACATCGTGGGATACAACGGGATATCTACCTCAGACAGCGGGCGGTCCTCCAGCAAGAGCACCTCCTCCTTCAGCAGGCTGAACCATCTCAACGAGACCATGCCTTTCCACTCGCCTTCCACCGACGACATCATCCAGGACCTGGAGGACCGGCTGTGGGAGAAGGAGCAGGAGGTCCTCCAGATGCGGAGGAACCTGGACAAGAGCGAGGCGGCGATCTTCCAGGTGTTCGAGGAGAAGCAGAAGATCTGGGAGAGGGAGATGGAGGACCTGAGGCAGAACTACGCCAACAAGCTGCAGCAGGTCTCCAAGAAGGCGCAGAGGGCTCAGCAGGCTTTGCAGCTCCAAATTTTCAAGCTCCAGCAGGAGAAAAAAAAACTCCAGGACGACATGGGGCAGCTCCTCCAGCAGCGAGAGGAGCTGGAGAAGAAATTTGTGGCTTTCAAGAAGGAGCAGGCTGAGTTTCTCCCAAAGATCGAAGAGACCAAGTGGGAGGTAAGAGCCTTGTTGTAACAGGTTTTCATCAAGGTTTCTGGTAGCCCAAATTACCTCCCATGGACCCCACAGATAATGGCTATGGGTTGGTGTCCTCCAGGTAACAGGTGACACTTGTCACCTCATCTGTCCGAGTCCCAGACTTGTTGTTTTCCATCAAACTAAAATAAGCCCAACTTTCTGTGCACACCTCCTGTGCTGGTTAATGATTTGACTTCACAGTTCTGGTCACTCCAACTTGTGGCATTTAAATCCAGTCTCAGGGAACACAACTCTTTCCATACAGGTATTTGTGCCTACCGAAATCAGGTTTAAGTCTGCTTTAATTAAATTCTTGTAAGGTTTGGGCAAACCTTGAAACTGCTTTTCAAATATTTGAATTTTTTCTTTTTTTTTTCTTGCTGAAGATAAAAAGCAGCCGAGCTAAAAATTATATCAATGGCCAAGTCTACCTCATGCTTTCCATTGCAACACGCTGTTTTCAGTTCTTAATAAGTTTATCTCTCTTAAAAGGCTGAAAGGCAAATTCCTCTTTCTAGTTCTCCTGTTGAGTTCTACATAATTTTTTCCCACTGTTTCTATTTTTAGAACATTTTATCAAAGTCTGTTTGTATAGCCAGTGCTCGCATACCTTTTTTTTTTTTTTTTCCAGCCTGATCATGCGAAGAATTTTAATCCTTCCATGGACTGGCTAGAAACTTTAAATTTATTAAGAGTGGAGAGGCAAAACGTAGCTCTAGAATCAAGAAGACCCTATTCTGCTAATCCTGATGGGAAGTCGATGAAGCTGGGATTAATTAGGCTCTGAAATGTGCTTCTGCAGATGTTCAGCAGAGCTTATTAGAGGCTTGTTGTAAAATCTCTGCATGTTACATCCCAGAATGAGGAGGCTGCACTGGCCCTCCTTCAGCCACCTGCTCTGCCCAGCTCTGTTAAGGGACCTGAAAGACCCTCTCATTCCAAGCTCTTGCCAGGGGCAGGGACACCTCCCACCAGAATAGGGTGCTCCAAGCCTTGAACACTTCCAGGGTTCTTTAGGAGTCTCTGGGAAGGAAGGCATCATAGGATGAGTAAGTAACATCATCCTGTCCTACTGTCCCAGTGCTCGGGGAGAGGCCAGGTTGTCCCTGGGTCTGAGGTGTTTCTGTTTCAGGCTTGTTCAAGGTCCAGATCCCACTGAGGTCAGTGGGAAAAGTCCTGCTGAGAGCAGAGGGTTTGGGGTCGAGCACCACAGGCCTGTGGTTGGGTGAGTAAGACAAATGCAAGGAGGGAAGAAGCATCACTGTCTCTCAGCACTTGGCTCAGCTGCTCGGACAGCTCCAGCTGGGAACAGCATCGGGTCCCTGAAAAGTCCCAAGTTTCTGCAGGGAAAAAAACCCACACAAAATCTCCCCCACAGGTGTGGGGACAACCTTTAGGTCTTTGGTGTGGTCTGAGGCCCGGTGAAGGCTGGGACTCAGCCCTTGAGCGGGGTTGTTTCGTGGGCAGCACCGGGGCCAAGCAGGGGCCGTGGCTCCTCGCTGCTTGTCCCCCAAACTCACGGATGCTCTTCCCACAGGTGTGCCAGAAGGCAGGCGAGATCTCCCTGCTCAAGCAGCAGCTGAAGGACTCCCAGGCAGACGTCTCCCAGAAGCTGAACGAGATCGTGGGGCTGCGCTCGCAGCTCAAGGAAGGCAAGAACTTCCTGCGGGAGAAGGAGGAGCAGATCCTCACCCTGAAGGACTCCTACAGCTCCAAGAGCGTCAACCTGGAGATCTGCGAGGGCGAACTGCAGCGCAAGATGAGCGAGGTGCAGGTGCTGAGGGAAAAGCTGAACCACTGTGAGCTGGAGGTCTCCGGCCTGAAGCGGACGCTTGCCAGCATGGGACCCCCGGGGCCCTTCGGGGCCGACCTGGGCGAGAAGCTGCGGGACCCGCTGGCCTGCGAGAGCGACGAGGCCAAGATGCAGCGGCAGAGCGAGGACAGCGTGAACTCCCTGCGGAAGGAGGTGGAGCGGCTCCAGACGGAGCTGAAGCTGGAGCGGCAGCAGCGGGAGCAGCAGGTGATGGACTTCGAGGAGGAGCGGCGCACGTGGCAGGAGGAGAAGGAGAAGGTCATCAAGTACCAGAAGCAGCTGCAGCTGAACTACGTGGAGATGTACCAGAAGAACCAGCTCCTGGAGCACAAGGTGAACGAGATGAACACCAAGGCCACCAGCCCCCCGCACACCGAGGAGAAAAAGACGTGGACTCCCTCCAGGCTCGAGCGAATAGAGTCCACCGAGATCTGAGGGGGGGGCCACCGCCACGACACAACCAGATTTTTTTTGTTGCTGTGCATGTACTACCTACTCAAGCCAGTGATCTTCCGAAGGATAACGCGCTACCGCCGGGGCGGGGGGAGCCTGCTCTGCTCCCGGCCGAGCTCCACCACCCTTGCTCTCCACTTCTGTGCTCTGTAGGTAAAATAACTGCGGACGTGCGTTGGTTTTCTATCGATGACGCGACATCTCTTTTGGGTTTTCTTTCCTAGTACAGCTGGTGAGGGTCAGTTGGCTCTTTCGTTAATCTGCCGTGACTGTTACTCCGCCGGAGGCTGCCACGCCCCTCCCCTACAATTCACCCCTACTCGGTCGGTTGTTTTGGAGGGTTGCATTCGGTCTCTTTGGCTTTCCGAGCAGTTCCGTGCAGCGAAACAGTTCAAAGTGGCAGGTTTGTTGGTTTGTTTGGGTTTTCTTTTTTTTTTTTTTTTTTTTTAATTATTATTATTTTTCCGGGATGTTTTTAGCCACATTGGCTAACGGAGCAAAGCTCTCGGGATGAGGAGCAAACTCACTGTTCTGCATCGAGTACCCTGTTCCAGACGATGGTCTTAGTGAAGTCAGTGTGAGGTTGGCCACTGATTTCAGTGAAACCAGACAATATCTCTGCCAGACAACTCCCTCTTGCCAGCCCATGGCTACCATGGTTGCAAGAGGCTAGGACATCCTTGAGGAGCAGGATGAGCCTGTCCTGGTAACAGAAGCCAACAAGGAATGATCTCCCAGCAGGAACCCCTTTGGGGGCTCAGCAGAGCTGTGTTTTCATTTCCTTGTGGTTTCCTCCTGCGGTTCCACTCCTCTCCCAGGTTGTGTCCGATCCTGGGAGCAGAAATACCCTCCCACCTCTGCCTTGGTCCCCTTACTCTTACTGTACACCCAAGCTGGCTACAGCAAGAAAAAAGCTTGGAAATCCAAGCTAGTTTCCCTTCCCAAGAGCCCTCTTACTTCCCAAAGTCAGTGGGATCAAGGTTTGGGGAAGCCTCCAAGCCTGTGGGGTGTTTATGCAAACTGAAGCTTTAGCAATTTGCCCCAATACTGGGCAGTTGTGCCACCCTGTCCCCGAAGGAGTGACGCCTGGGGGCACTCTCTTGGTCCAGGGCCTACCTAAAAACAGCATCCAAGCCTCACTCAGGAGCTGCAGGGGGCACATCCCAGCTGGATTCCAACAGGGTGAGCGTCAGCCTTCAGCACAGCCATTCCAAACAGCACCCACGGCCATCCCACGCGGGCATCACGCGTTCCAGGGATGGAGATAATGCAGGCCTAGCTTAAGAAAACACTCGGCTACTAATCCTGAGCATGAATTCGGTCCTTAAGGAGGGAAAATGCTTGAGATCACGCAAGTGCTTATGCCCTGGCAGAACAATAACCAAATCCTACGTGCACAGTCACTGAGGCGGCAGAACCCGGCGCTCGGCTTGAAAATGTGGGCAAAGTGGGCTCAGTTCTCCCTTTCATGGACAATTTTTTTACCATGATTTACAGTAAAGAGAAGGAAAATGTTTCAAAGTGGAGTTTGCACAGACTGGGCGGTGGCCCAAGGATCAACAGGAGTGGGAATTTTGGCTCTTTGTCTTACGGAGAAGACAGAAGAACAAAGCTAGAATTAGCACTGGACACCTCGGAATGTCTGTAGGGTGACTCCAGATCACATTCCACGTCCACAAGAAGGAAGAACCTCAGGCTGTTGAGGGGCTGAAAACCTTTCAGGCAAAAGCCCTTGGAGCTGCACATTTCCCATGCTCCCTTTTTGAAAAGCTCCCCTCTTCATCACCGGGCCTGACCTTCAGTTTGGGAACTAACGTTGCCGTGGTGAGCTCCAGACTGAGCAAAGAGAGAGAGGAGACTGCAGTTAGTCCCACCAACCACGGTCATCAGGCAGTGCTCCTGATGGCCAGGAGCTGTTGGTGGCTGGCAGAGATCCCTGGAACCTGCAGAAAATGGAGATGTGCTGCGAGACCAGGGCATTTCAAGACCCCAGTTGACGGTTCCTGTCTTTTGCCACCACTTCTGCCCGTTGCCTTTGGAGCTGGAGGAAGACACAACTCATCAGCGTGAAAAACACGGGGGCAGCTCAGGCTAAGCCCCTCTCCCAGGACCAGCCATAAAAAGGGGGGTTAGGTCAGGTCTGAGTCCCAGTGGGTGTGGAGAAGAGTCACAGGGGGACTGAGCTTCCAGCTCTGCTGTTGAGGACGTGCACACTGCAACTCCCTGCTGCGTTAACACTCAGGAGCAACCGACACTGGCATCACCCTGTGGGACACCTTCTCTCCAGAGCTGCTTCCTAGTCCATGGGCAGGAGAAGCAGGGGCTTGTGTGGCCTCCCCACAGACCTGGGCCCAGCCAGCAGCAGTCAGCCAAGCCCTCCAGTGTGCCAGGTTTTCTCCATCGTGTCTTTTTGCTCTATCTTTTTTTGCAGTGGTACCAGGAATGAGTGTCTTGATGGATCCAGTGAAACCTGGAGGTAACACGGGGGTGCTGGACTGCCCAGGGGCTCGGTGGCCTCACAGTGCATCCATCAGGGACTGCTTGGGATGGAGCAGGAGCAGCAAGGAGAGGTTTTTCACCTTGGAGGAGGAAAGGCCCACTCCTTTCACGTTCTTCTTCGCTGCATCACTTCAATCAAGAGTTTTGATCCAGATCTGAGGGACCTCAATTTGTGGATGATCCCTGGATGACAGAGCCTTGCAGACACCCATTAAGAGACTCTGCTGCTGGTGGGGGTTTTCCCTCTCTTGGGATTCACCCAGGCTTCCCCCAAGCGCTCCAGCAGAAACCACCCCCCTGTGCTCTGGTGACATAAAATACAGATGGTTTTGGCAAATTCCCCAGCCAAACTGCCCTGAAAGGATTCCTGGGCTTTGGGATTCCTCTCCACAGCTGGATGCACTGCTTCCCATCTTGTTCTCTCCCCTGTGCCAGCCCTCTGCTCAGCAGAGATGGAGCAAAATGATGGTGGGACACCTGGATTCCTGTTCTTCGTGGCCAGGTGGGAACTCACCTGGCTTCTCCCAGCTTTCACACACTGGATGAAGTCTACCATCCCAAACTACATCTATGCTGAGGCTCTGGGGTCTCAGCCTTGGGGTAAAATAGCCAAGGGGTGCCAGACTGGCGTTTTGGTGGCACATCCTGGGAGTGGCCAAGGAGGCTGGCATCATCTCTTGGAGGCTCAGGCAGGGCTGATAAAAGGTTTCTGTCCCGTGAAACTCCACATAGAGTGTGAGCCTGACCACAACCCAGCTGTTTCCTCCACCTTGGAGCTAATGGAATTCGGCTCCCAGTGACATCCTGGCTCGTGTGTAATTCTCCAAGTCCTGCCCCCAAAGTCATCTCTAACTTGCCACTGGCCACCACCACGAGCTGTGGCCACGAGGGTCTCAGGTCACTTGCCCCACACAGGGCGTCCACAGACATTAGAGATGCTCTGGGACACCTGACACAGGGGGCTGGGCAATATGATCCAAGATTGGAATGGGCTGCCCAGGGAGGTGGTGGAGTCACCGTCCCTGGAGGTGTTTAGGAACAGGGCTGGACGTGGCACTCGGTGCCATGGTCTGGGTGACAAGGTGGTGTTGGGTCACAGGTTGGACTTGCTGATCTCAGAGGTCTTTTCCAACCCAGTTGATTCTGAGAGAGAATCAAGAGAGCCAGGCCAGTGGTGGAGCAGCTCTGGTGTCACACCACCCACCCACCCACACACACACACAGCCGAGTCACGCTCCAGGCACATCCACAGGGCAAACAGAGGACACTGCTCAGCTCCAGAGACTTCCATCCACGAGGCTGGGGGCTAAGCAGGCTGCCCTGGTGACAGAGAAGGCCTCACCCCTTGCTGCGAGCAGCTTTGCTCCACCACCATTCCCAGGATGTCAGCCCCAGGCTGCGCTGATTCCAGCACTCCCGTCTCACCCCGAGGGTGAAACCACAGCCATGGCAAGTTGTTGTGCCTCACACAGTCCCACTGAGCTTCTGCCACCGTCTCACAGCACCATTCCTGCTGTCGCTGGCGCCGTGCTGGGGGGGGGGGATCCCTCACCTCCGGGATTCTCCAGAGGGGAATCCCAGTGTTGCTCTTGGCGCTGCTGCGTCACGCAGAGGGAAGTGTTCTTGGGTGTAAATCACAGCCCAGCTCTGTATGTTCAGTGATTAAATGGAGACCAGAAGGCTCTGTGGCTTCTCTCTGGGTGAGCGGGACCACACCATGCTGTGTTCACATGGAGGGTGCTCAGCCCCCCCTGGAGCTGTGGCAGTGGGAATCAGGGGCTCAGCCCCTCTCAGAAAAGCAATCCCCTCAGGACCGACTCCAGCAGCCTGGTGTCACTCTGTCCTGCTTTGTTGCTGTCACCCCTGTGCCAGGATTTGCTGTTGTCCCTGGTTAAGGCTGAAGTCCCCTCTGCCCACGCTGTGTCACAGCAGCTCCCAGTGGTGTCCCCATGGATCTCTACCCATGGAAAAGACCATCCTGCCCCACTCCTGCCCCTTCCAGTGGCACTTTATAGCTTGTTCACGAGCAACATGACCAAAGATCTCTGGAGGGCGTTGGACGGCACGCTTGGAGCTGTGTCCCAGCTTTCCTGGGGAGCAGTGGGCTGGAGGAGGGGAATGAGAGCTGGCAGGGGACAGGAGAGGGTGTGGGTTTCCCTGTGTCCCACCTGGGAATGTTTGCAGGTCCATGAGGGGCCTTTCCTGTGCTAGGCAGGACAGGATAGAAAGGAGTTCTTGGGTGAGCTGATTGTCCCCAGTTGGTCACACCAGTGTCCTCCACGGCCACACCACGTACCTCCATGCATTGCCCAGGGAGAGTGTGGACTAGGGACTGCTCCCTGGAGGAGGATGGATGCAATTCCCTCATTTTCTTGGGAAGAAGGGAGGTGCATGCCCAGCCACAGGTGTCCTCTAGTGACAGGTCTCCTCTAGCTTAGAAGCAGACATTGCTACAGGGTCCAGTCAAGGACTCATTCTGGATCAGTGGGAATGGTGTTCAGGCGGGTCTGGGCACTGGACAGATGCCTTGTCACCGTGCCTCTGCCCCCCAGCTGTGCTCAGCCTTTTCCAGCCCATTCCTGGGATGGGAGAGGGTCCAACCGCCGTTAATTTAACCCAGTCCTTCATCCTAAGCCTTGAAACCCCTTGACAGAGTTACTGCCCATCAAAACCCCTCGCTAAAGATCTGCTCATGTGCTGCCTGTGCCCTGCTGCTCCTCTGCCCCAGCTCTCAAGACTCCTTTCAGATCCTCCCCATCCCACTGGAGCAACCAGTGACTCTCCCAGAACTCTCCCAGGTACACCTGAACGTGGAGCTGGAGCCCACAGCTCCCACTGAGAGTGACACATTCCAACCCTGCTCCTCAGAGGAGCTTTCCTGACTGCTGGTTTTCCAGACCTCTCTTCTCCATCATTCCCATGGCAGCTCCATCAGTCCTGCTTTACCTCCAAGAGCAACTTGGCTTCCTGGTGAAGGACATTCCCACGAGATCCTTGCACGGGGCTTCACACCGTCCCAACACCCCACCCACCAGCTCTGGGGCTCCCTGCTCCTTCCACCCTCTGGAAAAACAGGGCTGCGAGGGGCCCTAGAGGTCTGTAGGGGCAACACAGGACCTCCCCCAGTCTATTGAGGGGTTGGGATCTCATCCAGCTTTTGGCAGATGTTGGTTTCCCAAGAGGGTGCTCCACCAGAAACAATTTTCAGGATAATCCTCCTCCCTGGTTCTCCTGCTGAAGGGGATCGTGTCAGGTCTGGAGCCTGGGACAAGGTTGTGCTCTCACAGCTCTTTCACAGATCTGTTTTCTCTGGCAGAAAGTCTCTGCTTTCTGTCCCAAAGCAATAGCTTTCTCTAAGGAGATTTCAAAGGGACTCTTCCCAACTCTGATACCTGCAGGGAAGCCAATATTCCCTTGAATACCTTCACAGCTCCAGCCCTGGGCTCTCCTCCTCCAGAAAGGGATGGGAGGTCCAGCCTGGCTCCAAACAACCACCAATCAGAGCATGGTGGTCCCATTCAGCCCAGAGCTGCCCTTACCTAGTGGGCCACCAGCCTGGACCCCTGGAGGTGTGATCCATCCCCTCCTGGTCCCATCCCATGGCTGTCCCTGCAGGTTTTCTCCACGTGGGAGCCACTGGGGTGCCTGAGGTCAGAGAGCCACAACCAGACACCAGTGGGAGACTGTGGCTCTGCCATTCCCGAGAGCCAGGCTGCCCTCCCTGGGGGAGAAGGTCCCTTTCCCTCCAGAGGTGACTGAAAGGAGCAGAACAACCCCAGGCAGAGCTCCAGCACCAGTGCTGGAGCGTCCCAGCACCGGTGCCACACAATGCTGCACACACACCGTGTCTATGCAGTCCCTTTCCAGGCAGGGGGGGTCCCTGCAGAGCCCACCCCAGGGCCAGGGCTCCTCCAAGGTGTCTTTGTTTGCACTCCCTGGGACCTGGAATCGCTGTGAGCCGAGGGCAGCCCCTCTCGGCCTGTGCCGCGCTCGGGAGGGTCCCTCGTTCTAAACGCGTCGCCGAGTCGCCCGTGTCCTGCGTCTGTCCTCCAGCAGATCCATAGCTGTCCTCCCCCCTCTCCCCAGTCCCCAGATCCCCAAATCCCAGCCCCCAGGTCGGGCCTGAGCGAGCCTGCTGTCCCACTTCACCAGCAATAACAGCCGGGGCCCCCCAGCCCCGCTCGGCCGCCAGGCTGTGTCCGTGCAGGACCTCCTGCATCCAACCAACCCTTTGTCCCATTCCAGGCGTCCCCCACTGTAAATTCGACCCCAGCCTCGTGCTCTCCGCCCTCCTGTTGGTTTCTCTCTGCTCTGACTGTGAACTCAAACCAGAAGTGTTCTGAACTCGACTCCGTCACTGTTCTGTTTCTGCGTCGACTGTTGCTGGTTCTCCGAACTGCGTTTGATGAGACTTTGCAAAAAAAAAAATAAAAAAACCTTAAAAAAAAAAATTAAAAAAAATTTAAAAAAAAATTAAAAATTATATATATATATATACTTTAAAAAAAAATAATAAAAATATTTAAAAAAGAACTCCATAAAGTTGGGTGTCTCTCCTGTCCACTGGTCACTTCCGAAACACCGTTGTCTCGACTTTGCCTCTGGGTTTATAAATGTATTTAAAAAACAAAAGGTTGGGGAAAAAAAACAAAAAGAAAAGAAAAAAAAAAAAAAAAGGAAAATAAAAGAGGTAACATGCAGCATTCCGGGATTTTTGTACAGCAAAAGGTGTATCTGTTTTGGAAATTCTTGTTGAAACTCTTACCACACTTCCCAGTTTCCTGCTGGTCTGTTGTTTGTCTCCATTGGGTTTATCCAGATGTGAAGAGCTACTGCCTTTGCCATTTTCTACGGTGAATATATAAATATATCTGTACAGAGGTATGTATATATATAAATAGACATGCAGATCTATATGTATACGTATCTCCAGCTCTCCTCTCTCTACCTGACTGTGAAGGGTTTTTATTGGGCAAAATAAAAAATGGAGAAAGGCCCCATTTTAAAAACAGGACTGCGTGGTTTGTCTGATTGTTGTTGGGGAGGGGAGAAGTGGGGGGGGGGGAGAAAAGGGGATGGATTTTGGGATGGACCCACAGCTGGGCTGGGAAGAACCTCAAACCCTGGACATATCATCACCATCCAGTCCTGGAGCTTCCATCCTGGAGGATGAAGAGCTGGTGTTTGGAGTGGGAAGGGGAAGGGAAGGGTGGAGGTGGTCGGGAGCAGAGCAGGACGCTGTGTGTGTGTGTCCGTGTCCAGGTGGCATGTTCCCCTGTCCAAGGGCACGAGGGCTGCTCGTGCACTTCAAGCACTTGGGAACAAGCCACAAGGATGAAAACACACCAGTCTTGGTGGTCTCACCTCAGCTCAGACCCCCAGGGATGTGTCTGGATCCCTTGGGAACGTCCCAGGGCTGAGACAGACTGTCCATCAGTCCCACAACCCAGCTCCAGGACCTCCCAACATTCAGAGCCTGAACTGCCCCCAAGCCAGGTGAGGACCTGAGGGATTGATTTCCAGGTGAGGACCTGAGGGATTGATTTCCAGGTGAGGACACACTGGGGAAAAGAAGATCCAGGTGAAGATGCCTTGGAGCCAGCTGGAATGGTGGGAAAGCAATTCCCCTTCCCCCCCCCCCCCCACCCCATGACAAGACCTTGCTTGGAAGGTCCACACCACAACCCCACCTCCACCCCCGCAAGAGCTCTGGGGGTTCCCCAATTTGCCCATCGTGGGCTGAAGGGGCTGGAAAGCGGTCAAAATGCATCGAATTCGTGCTGGATCCTGGACGGTCGGGGTTTGGATGGTCGGGGTTTGGAAAGGAGGACGATGCCAGGGAGGGTTTGGATGCAGAACCCAGGCTGAATGAAGTCCATTCCACCTTCCCTCACCACCAGACAAGGTAACACCTTCCCCAAAACCTCCTGCAGGTTTTTACTCCAAAGGGTCCCCTCCAGCTGCTTGGTCGGTGTCACATTAAAGCAACATTCAGATCATTAGTTTTCTTTAAAAAAACCCAGCAATTCCAGCACTTTTCCCAAATGCAGCTTTATTACAGAGGTCTCCTGCCCTCTGGTGACGAAGCTGATGCTTCCCAGGGCAAAGTGAACCGGGGATTCCAGGAGTTCCCTCAGGTTTTAAGGCACGAGGTGCCATCAGCCAACAGAGGCTCTCCAACTCCCTCTGGAGTCCTGGAAACGGGATTTCCCCAATTGCTGGAGGATAAAAGGCTGGTTAGAGGAAGAGGTGAGCTGGAAATACACCGGGCAGAAAGGTCAGGAAGGGATCCAAGTGCTGAGGAAAGCTCAGGGTTCTATTTAATCACGGTTTGCCAATGCTGAAAGCCCAGAGTGGACAGGAGAGAGATTTCTGGGCACGGTGGAGCCGTGATTATAGGAAATAATAAAAAAAAAAAAAAAACGCGTTTGGGTGCAGGCCTGGCCATCGGGCTCTGCCTGAGCAGGGGGTCAGACTACACCAGTTCCACAGGCCCGTTGTCACCTGGATCCCTCCCAGTTCTGCTGGGAAGGGCTGCAATGACAGGGCACAGCTCAGGGATGAGCCCAAACACACACACACATCCCAACCACACCAGCAAAGGGCAGCCCCTCAGGCAGGGAGTGGTTTTGGCAAGAAGGGAACTTAAGATCACCTAGTGCCACCCCCCTGCCATGGGCAGGGACACCTTCCACCAGCACAGGCTGCTCCAACCTGGCCTTGGGCACTCCCAGGGATCCAGGGGCATCTCTGGGAAATTCATTCCAGGGCCTGCCCGCCCTCACGGCCAGGAATTCCTTCCCGATCCCCCCATCTATCCCTGCCCTCCCAGAGGGAGGGCAGGGATAGATGGGGGGATCGGGAAGGAATTCCTGTGTCCTGTCCCTCCCTGCCTCGTCCCCAGTCCCTCTCCAGCTCTCCCGGAGCCTCTTCTGGTCTCCCTGGATCCTCCTCTTCCCCCCACGCCACGTGACCTGCGTGTCACGTGTGTCACGAGTGGGGGGGGGGG
>NW_020957021.1:44900-47881 GCF_003031625.1 Empidonax traillii
GGCCCCCCCCCCCCCCCTTCGCTGTGCGTGTGGTGTTTTTGCGTGTGGGATGTGTGTCTGCAGGGGGAGTGGGAGCTTGGAGCCTCGGGAGAAGGGAATCGCTGCCAGGGGCTGGAGCCCCTCCGCTCTGGAGCCAGGCTGGGAGAGCTGGGGGGGTTCCCCTGGAGAAGAGAAGGCTCCAGGGAGAGCTGAGAGCCCCTGGCAGGGCCTAAAGGGGCTCCAGGAGAGCTGGAGAGGGACTGGGGACAAGGCATGGAGGGACAGCACACAGGGAATGGCTTCCCACTGCCAGAGGGCAGGGATAGATTGGATATCAGGAAGAAATCCTCCCTTGTGAGGGTGGGGAGGCCCTGGCACAGGTTGGCCAGAGAAAGCTGTGGCTGCCCCTGGATCCCTGGAAGTGTCCAAGGACGGGTTGGATGAGCCTTGGAGCAACCCGGGATAGTGGGAGGTGTCCCCGCCCGTGGGATGAGCTGATCTTCGATGCCCCTTCCAACCCAAACCGTTCTGGGATTCCGTGACCTTAAAAAAAGAGGGGGGAAAGGCACAAACGACCCTAAAAGTGACAGTTTTGTGCTCTGACGTCATAAACTCACGGAGGGGGAGGGGGAAATCCCTTCGGTGTCGTTCCTCCCTCCATCCCAGGCACTCCATCCTATCCATTCCCTTCGAGTGTTGGTCAGAGGGAGCTGTTTTGCCCCCGGGGCATCCCTCACACATTCCAAGGAGATTCCATCTGCCCCCGTGGCTGTGGGGGGAGGGAAGCCCAGGGTGGGTTCTGGAAACCGGGGAGGTTCCAAAAGCTGCCAGGGCTTGTGGTCCCTCTGGAAACCTGGAAGGTTTCCAGAGGGACCACAAGCCCTGGCAGCTTTTGGGATGCTCCTCTGTCCCCTTCCATGGAGCTGATCCCGCCAGGATGGGCAGAATCCCTCCGGGAATGCCGTTTTCCCGGTGTCCAGCAGCGCTGGGCTGTGAGTGTGACACTCCCACGGGGGGGGGTGTTTCCATCCTCAGAGTGCATTCCCAGCCCCTGCAGGGCCCAGCTCCGAAACTTCCCGGCTTTTTTTGGGGGGCAAGTGAAAATCCCGGAGAGGTTTTTCCCGGGAGGGTGGTGGGGAGGAGTTTGGCCGTGCTGGGATGTGGAGAGGGAGGAGCAAGGAAGGCTCTGGTTGCTCGAGGGGGGAAGGGAGGGAAACTTGGGAGAGCTGTGGGTTGAGCTGGGGGAGAAACGGTGTGGGAAAAACCAGGAATATCGCAAGGATTTGGGGCTCGGTGTGGGTGAAATCGTGGAATAACCACCTGGACCAGCCCCTGTTCTTCCAGGATGTTTGGAACTGCCTTGTCCCATCCCAACCTCACTCCCCTGTGAGAGATCTTCCTTTTTTTTTTTTTTTTGCTGGATTTGGAGCAAAGGAGGAGGGAAATACTCTGTTTTCTGCCTCGTTTCCCAAATGTGTCACAGCCACACACGGAATCCATGCGGGATATCCTTGCGAGCCTTCCCTGGGGCTTTGATTCCCTGGCTTTGAAGTGGGGCTGTTGCTGCTGGGAGGGGGGAACAGCAGCCCTGGATTTCACTGGGAGCATCACAACCACTTCCTGTGGAAGGTGTATAAACAACCTGCCTCTGGTGGGGAAACAGATAAGGATGCTCAAAGTCAGGCAAGGAGAGGAATTCTCTGGGAAAGCCTTGGCTGGAGAAACGTCCTCTTGCCCAAGAGGAATTTTGGAGCTTGATCCAGCCCCTCCAGGAGTCCTCCAAGTGCTCTGTGAGGTGGTGGCTCCCTCCCAGCTCTGGATATTTTTTCTGTGCTGGAGGAGGAGGTTGGAGGGGATGGGATGGGGTCTCCTTTTCCCTGTCTCCAGCATCCATCACCATCCATCAGCCAGGACAGCCAGAAATGATCATTTTTCCAGTCATTTCTTTGTGATCCAGCCCTTGGCTCGGGTTTTCCTGTCCTGCCCCTTGAGGGGGCTTTTCCTTCCCCTGCTCCCCAGGACAAGGCAGGAAGGGGCAGAGTCTCTCCTGCCTGACACCTTTTGGCTTCTCCTGCTGGGAGGGGACAGTCCTGGCCCTGGAGCTGCCTGGGATCTGCGTGGCAGAGCTTGGTCTGCACCAGGAGCTGCTTTGAGGTACAGATGAGGAATTTAGGGGCTGTTGAGCAGCTCACAAATATTTACTGATCGTCCCAAAGTCGCGCTGTCTTGTCTCCTTGCACGGTTGTCTCCACAAATCCACATTTTTGTTTGCCTTCCCTCGTTGTTTTTTTTCCCCCTCCAGAACCTCCTGGTCTCCACCCCAGTTGTTTTTTTCACCTCCCTGTCCGTGGAGCTGAGGGTGGGACACATCCCCATCTACTTCCCTGGCACGGGCTGCCCAGAGGAGCCGTGGCTGCCCCATCCCTGGAAGTGTCCACGGCCAGTTTGGAGCAGCCTGGGCTGGTGGAAGGACTCTCTCACTCCCACACCCCAAACCCACAGTCTTCACCCCCCACCTCTTCTACCCCCACACTTTCTGTTTTGCGGCTGAAAACTGAGTTTGCCTGCACCGATCCCACACCTTTCCTCACGGGGATGCTGAGGAACGATCCCAAATCTGCAGTGGAAAGCTCGTTCCCTCTGGTTCTTCTCTGCTCCAGTCTCCATCTGCAGGTCCTGGGCCAGTTTTCCCCCCACCTCATGCCCTGGCTGAGCGGAGACTTTGCTCCTCGTCCTGTCTCCAGGGGCAAAGAGCAGCGCAGCACCCTGGATCCCTGGACAGCTCCTTGGTGCTTCAGGCCAGGGTGGCCAAAGCACAGAATGCTCTCTTTGAACACAGAAAGCCTCTCGAAGCTGCAGCTCCACTGCAAAAAAACCCACGTTCTCGTTGTTTGGAGCGAAAGCAAAGCGGTTTGGGTCTCTTAAAAAAAAAAAAAAAAAAGGAAAAAAACGATGTTGTTTTTTTTCTTAACTGTCACAGTCTGTGCCAGGTAGTTTTGTGT
>NW_020957021.1:48334-53614 GCF_003031625.1 Empidonax traillii
TAACTGTCACAGTCTGTGCCAGGTAGTTTTGTGTCTGCTGAGTGTCAGGTGACACCTGAGTTGCCTTGTACTCCGAGTTCTGGTCACTTGGGTGCTTGTCCTGCCGTGGCTTTGCGTGAGGTGACCATCCGTAGGGAACCAGCTGCCCCATCCAGGGGGAACTCCGGCGCCTCCTCACTGTCTGTAGCATAAAGGATAAATGAACAGGTACTGCCTGTGAGGTGGAGGCCACTCACTCTCCGTCTGCCCTTTTTGCAGTACCTGGAAGCAGTTCAGAGCCCAGTAAAGTTGTGATCCATGGCTACAGTGCTCATGTGCCGAAGAATTCCCAGGCTGAGCAGGGCAGCAGCGCTTTCGACCACAGCCAAGCGCGGGGCCGAGCATGGGAGCAGCAAAAGCGAGCAGGAAGAGAAGGATAACCCAGGAACAGCCAGCACTGGGAGCGAACCCGTGGCTACAATCCAGCTGCTGAACCCCCTGGACTACAGAGTGTTGTACAATCCATCTGCCTATGCCAGAGGCAGAGCTGGCTCCCAGCAGCACCTGGATAGGGACAGCGGCCAGGCCCTCGGTGACACGCTCACCAGCCCTAGCGCTGCACAGGCTCCACAGGCGTTCCCTGCTGCCTCTTCCCGAACTTTGCCACCCCTCAGGAGAGCCCCGTCCAAGTCCAAGTCCAACACACTCCTCCAGCAGACCATCCTGGCGGCGCTGTCCGAGGCGGAGAAGGAGAAGTGGGAGGTGCACGACTCCAAGGAGGACCCGCGGGTGTTTCAGAAGGGGAGGCCTGAGTACAGATCCCTGAGCTGTGACAGCTCTGAGCCAGCACAGCCCCTCCCTGCAGAGGAAGGTGACTCCATTTTGGATAGTGTGGCTGCGTGTGAGGGCAGCCCAGGATCCATCACGGATCGCTTCCAGAGGCTGAGCCGTTTGCCGGTGGAGCGGCGCGCGGGGCTGGCATCCGAGCCTGGGTTTGATGCCCTGTGTCACTGTGCTGTCCAAGCCATCGGGCTCTTCAGCACTCCAGATCTCATCCAAGTTCTAAAGTCCTGTGTCCTGCTGGCTGTCCCACCCGCCCACCCTCTGCTGGACGCGTGCGAGGGCGAGTTCTGCCGGCGGGCGTGGGACATGGAGCTGGAGCAGCTGCTGCTGGTGGCGGATTGCTGGCGCTGCCTGGAGCGCAGCGTGCCCTCCTACCTCGGCATCCTCTTCAGCTTTGCCAACCTGCACTGGAAGGACCTCACCCTACCCCAGTTTGTGCAGCTCGTTTACATCATCGGCGAGGGCCGGCGGGCGCCCGCGGACCTGGCGCAGAAGGTGGAGAGCACGATCCTGAAGTACCTGGACTCCTTCACCCTGGAGGAGCTGGGAGCCATCTGCCTGGGGCTCTTCAAGTCCGTCAGCGGCATCTCCGACCACGTCATGAGGAGGATTGCAGACAGGGTGTCCCTGCAGATGGAGGACATGAGCACCTACGCCCTGGTGAACGTGCTCAAGATGCTCCGCTACACCCGCATGGACCACCTGCCCCTCCTGAAGGAGCTCGGGAAGGTGATTCCCGAGCGGATTCCTACCGTGAACATCCAGGGCATCATGCACATCACTCTTACCTATTCATCCCTGCACTACTTTGACGAGGGTGCTTTGGCTGCCGTGGCCGCGTCGCTGCCTCCCAGGGTGTCCTACTGCCGGAGCAAAGACGCCGCCAAGTTCCTGTGGTCGTTTGGGTGCCTGGACTATGAGCCTCCCAACGAGGAGGAGTTCTACTCCAGCCTGATAAAGCAGATCCATAGGAAACTCCACGAATTTAAGAAGTTTCCAGAGCACCTCCTCACTGCTCTGCTCGGCCTGGCCTTTGTCAAACGCTTCCCAGAGGAGCTGATAGACTATGCCCTGAGGGAGGATTTCATCCAGAAAACACGGGACAGCAAATATGAGCTCAGCAAGGACCTGTTCACCCTTGGGAAGAGCGTTGAAATCGAGTGCCCCACCTACCGAGGCAACCGCCTCCCGCCTCAGCTCTGCCAGGAGTTCACCCAGATGGCTTTGAGCTTTGCAGAGCAGGAGATCTACGTTAGGCCCGAAATCGTGGAGGCCACGTCCCTCCTGGAGAGCATGTTGGGGGGCCCCGAGTACGTCAGGAACCACATGATCTTGCCACACACGAGGTCCAGCGACCTGGAGGTGCGTTTGGCCACGGACGGGCATCCCGTCCCCTTCAACTTCAAGGGTCCTGTGGCAGCCAGCAAGCTCAAAGACATCGGGGTCAGTCTGACAGATGACTTGATGGCTCAGCTCATCAAGGGCAGAGCTCGTGGCCCGTCTCCCGTGGACGTGGAAAATGAAGGCAGGACTGCCAGGCAGGAGAGAGGGGATGAAGCGGGAATGCCGCGCTCGGACGGGGCTCTCACTGCAGGGGCCAAATCACCAGCTGAGCCTCAAGCAGGGCGCTGTCCCGGGGTCCCCCCATCCCTCCCTCAGCCTGGGGAGGTGAGGCTGGCTCTGCAGGTGTCCAACAGGAACCACTACTGCTACAGCTCCAAGCGGCTCCTGGGGCTGCACTGCCTGAAGCGGCGGCAGCTGCGGCGCCTGGGCTACGTGGTGGTGGAGCTGCCCTTCTGGGAGTGGTTCCCTCTGCTGCGGCGCTCGCGCTCCGAGAAGCTCAGCTACCTCCACTACAAAGTGTTCAACCCGGCGCTGCTCAGCAGGGCTGCCTAGGGTTGGGGGGGGAGTGGGGGTGTGGGGCTGGCTCAGAGCCTCCCCAGTGCCTGCCTGCTGCTGGTTACTGGTTAAACTGGTCTCTGAGTGATGGGTCAGCCTTTGGCAGGTGCTCTGGGCCTCGCTGCGTGGCCAGTTCTGCGCTCTCCTTTTTGTACCCAAATCCTCAAACGCTCCCACGACAAATAAAACCTGCTAACAGTTCATTTTTTTCTCTGTGGTTACTCCTTTTTCCGCCCTAAATCGGAGTGGATGGATGGGGTGGCTCTGTGAGAGCAGGGGCACCGATATTTGGGAGAGAGTATTTAGTGATGAAGCTGAGCTGAGTGCCAGGAACACACTCGTTTCCTCGCTGTTCCCATCACCATCAAGCTGGGGCTGGAGGGCACAGTCTGGGGTTCTCCTTTAGCAGGACAGGGTGTGGGTGCTGAGCGCTGAGAAAGTTGGGGTGCTCAAACTCTGAAACATTCATTTCGTCCTCCAAGGACTTCAGTTTGGTGTCCACCACGCGCATTCCTTATGGCAGCAGCTCCGTAGTCGCCTGTAGGACACCAGGAATCACCTTGTGGTGAGCTCCAGACAGCCTGCTTTAAAATTCCTTATCCAAGACCGCAGAGGATTTTGCTGGCACGGAAAAGTAGAAAGCACAGTCCTTCAGGTCTGCATTTCACTGCTTCAGTGAGGGGTTTTTGTGCACCTTAGGGAAGGTTCACAGTCAAGAGAGTGGGGAAAAAAACACAGCCATGGGTGAAAGCAACTTGGTGACCAATTTTTGCCATGAAGTCTGTGGCAGAACTTTTCAGTAGAAGGGAGAGCAGTGAGTCAGACGTGGAGAATAATCCCTTTCCTTCCTGAGGTGTTGAACCTGGAAAAATAACCAGAGTTGTTTAAGCCTGTCAGGGTCACAGACAGGTAGGAGAAAATCCTATAAAGCATACCTGAATATCCTTATGCCACAGGAGAAAAGCCCAGGAAAGAGATGTGAGGAGAGAGAGAGAGAGAACAGAGGGAGAAGCTTGAGTTTTCCCAAGAAAGAGAGCTGATTTGCCACCTTTCGCAACACCAGTGCTGGGGGCCAAGTGAATTTACCACTTGGTAAATTCAGTTTGGCTCAAAGTGAACCAGAAGGGGCAGTTTTGAGGCAGAACTTGTAGTTAATCCCCCTCAGTTTTCTCCTCTTAAGGTGTGGATGCCCAAAAGTCAAACCAGTTTAAAAGCCTGTTTGACCAGTTCCCCACTGGCAGCCTCTCAGACCCAGAAAGGAGTGCTGGGGGAGAGTTGGTTTGTGCTTGTCCTGGTCCTGTGTTCCCTGGTGAGCAGCAGGAATCGTTCCTGATGGCTGCCAGACCAAATACTGGGATGGAAGGGCTGCTCACCTGCCCTGTTACACCTCTGGTTCGGGTCACGCCGCTTTGGTCAAGCACTGGCATCGTAACTGGGTTCCATATCGTGTTGGGGTTTGATGTGTGGGATCTGCAGCTGAGATTCCACCTCCCTCCTCTCAGATGCAGCTCATTAACTCTGCCTTTCCCTGGCAGCACCGGGGTGCCCCCAGAAGGCCAGTTTCATTTGGGCTGAACTAACGACTTCAGCTGAAAACCATGAAAAGAGCCGCTGGCTCCTGAAGGAGGCAGCGAGCTCCTGACCTGCAGGGCTGCCCAAGGCAGTGACATGTTCAAATTGGGGTTAATGTGAGGTTAAAGCTCTTACCTCACACATAATTTCATTCTTAAGAGGGATCAGATAGAGCCAATTCCAGCCACATTCCAGTGGAAAACAAGGTGTGTTCACTTGAGTTTCTTTAAAGGGCCATTGGCAGGAGAATCAGCTGATGGTGCTCAGAACTCAGATATCTCTCCCTCAGAGCTGCTTGGTGCCCTTCTGCTCTCCTGGAGGTATTTAACACTGATTATTGATATTTGTGGTTAATCTTGGCTCCCACCAACTCCTGAGGCAGCCTCGTGTGCTGTGTTGGTGCTTTATTGTATCTACAAAACCTCCTGCACCTTTGATAAATTTTCAGATCCAGTTGCTGGTCTGTCCGTATTTTTTAGTTAAAGTAGGCATTTTCTCTCTGATGTTTCTCCAGGGGTTCACTGATTAATGTGATTTTTTTTTTTCTCTCAATCCCTTCTCTCCACCACAATCTTTGGGTTTATATTGGCTTCACCTCCTGGAATCAGATCTGAACTGCATATTAGGAATTCCCAAGCTCATCCTGGCTCCTAAACATGAGGTCCTTTCACTATTCATGGTTATTCACTGCCTTTATTTCTGATTTTTTTTTTTTTTTAACAAGCTGAATCTGATGCTCAGAAAGTGACCCCTCTCCAGCTGCCAAGATGGTCATAAACGTCTGTCTCCCACAGTTCAAGCCAAGAATTCACTGCAACAAGGTAAAATAGTGGTGGAGGGGGGTGTTTTTAGGGAGTGGGAGGGATGTAGGGATTAGATGGAAGTGACTGGCTGGAGCTGGGGAGGGTTCACAGCTCCTCTGGGATAACTAACATCACTGCCCTCGTGTGGCTCACGCTAATTGTTGGAGGAGAAAGCCCTAATTTT
>NW_020957021.1:53683-65176 GCF_003031625.1 Empidonax traillii
ATCGAGATCTGCAGGATTAACGTCGACATCTCCTCTGGGGGGTACCAAACCTTCTCTGGGCTCGAAGTTTACACCTCTACCTCAAGCCACAAAACCTCTTGGCAGAGCCCCGAGGGGCCCTTCTCAGGTCTGGCCGGGCAGCCTGTGTCGGACAAAGACACTTTCACGCTGGTGGGCAAAGCTGTCCTAAAGAATCAGAGCAAAGTGACTTTCGGCCACAGGGGCTTCAAGCCGAGGCCCCCCTTCCATCAGATGGAAAATGTCTTCTCCTACCCCGGCTCCGTGTCCCAGGACCTGTGGAACAAAGGCCCCGCCTCGCTCAGCAACGTGTCGCACCTGAAAATCTGCATCACGCACGTGGCGGGGGGCGGCTTGCCGAGCATCAAGAGGCTGGAGGTGTGGGCACAGCCTGCCAAGTCCTGCCCGCAGGAGGTGATCGAGGGCGTCTTCCAGGTGGCCTCCCAGTTCCTGGCGCAGGACGCCGGCGGGCTCAAGCCGGAGCTGTGGACGCCGATGGAGAGCGACTGCGTCCCCTTCGGTGCCGGCGACGGTGAGCAGCACGCCCTGCGCCGGCTGGTGGACGTCGTCCAGGACATCCCCGAGGAATTCCTGGACCCCATCACCCTGGAGATCATGACTTTGCCCATGCTCCTGCCCTCCGGGAAGGTGATCGACCAGACCACCTTGGAAAAGTGCAACCGGAGCGAGGCGTCCTGGGGGAGGGTCCCCAGCGACCCCTTCACCGGGGTGGCCTTCAGCCAGCACTCGCAGCCCCTACCTCACCCCACCCTCAAGGCCAGGATAGACCACTTCCTGCTGCAGCACAGCATCCCTGGCACCAACCTGCTGGGGAGGGCTCACTCCTCGGAGACCCTCGTGCCCTCTTCCGTAACCATGTCCTCTCTGAAAAGGAAAATGGACTGCCTGGACCAGGGCTCCCTGCAGCCGCCCTATTTTTCTGCTACAAACTTACTTGTCTCCTCTACCTCAGAGAACAGTGCTAAAAAACTGAGAACTGACAGTGACTGCCATCTGGCCCAGATGGACTGTTCCACAGGTACCGTGGCTCCCTCAGTCACTTCTGTTTCTTCGGTGTGGGGACAGCCTGAGGTTGGGTTCTCAAATCGGGAGGCTCCAGCACGGATTCCCATCCCACCTCTAGGAAGCTCCCAGGCTGTATTTGCCTGTTGATGAGTCATTTAATTCACCTCTCATGTTACCTGTCCAGTCACAGCCCCCTTGTTTGCTCAGGTCACCACGTTTCCCTTTTAGTTTGGATCTCCTTTCTCCTCCTCCCTGTCCATGTGGACGCAGCATTTTCCTCACTGTGCTGGTTGGAAGTTTATCTCTCCGGGGTGATTCCTGCAAATATGGGAAAAGACATGTTGGGGCGTGGGGGGTGATGGCACAGGGAGTCCTGGCTGTGTGGATCTCATCCTGAGGAGGGAGGTGGGGAGGAAAGCGGGAGTGGGACGCGCCTGGAACCAACCACAGCAAGGGAATTGCAGGCAGTGCTGCCTCCAGAGCACACAGCAAAGCCTGAGCTTCTCTGGTATTGCTAAACTGAGTTCCTGCCTGTGGTGATGATCCCACTGGAGGAGGAAGGGGAGCTTAAGCTGGGAAGTGGGAAAAGAGATGTCTTTATCAGCTCACATTTAGGTGAGGCTGAAGGGAGCAGCTGTTGCTGTGAGGCTCTGGGCTGAGCAGGAGGTGTAAATACAGGTGTGTGGGTGTCCTGTGGTCACACAAGGGCTGTATATCCAGGCAGGTGAGTCCAGTCTTCTTGTCTTCCCTAACCTAGTGGTCTAAAACATCTCAAAAGGTGGCCCAGAGCTTCTGACTGCTGAGACCTGCCACTGCCTTCACCTTTCTCCCAAACTGCAAAAAAAAACCCCAAAATGTTTTGAGGGAAAAGCTCGGGTGGTGGTTTGACTTTAAATGAGTTCCTTGGTTGAAAGTACTTGTTTGGTGGTCCTGGAAAAAAGCAGGGAGGAGTCAGACTGCACATTTCTGCTCTGACCTCTCAGTCTGGGGCTGATTCCCTGGTTTAGTTGTTTTGGTTGCAGGGATGTGTAACAGCTCCTGTTGGGACGTTCCCCAGCCCTACAGGAGCAGGGCCTGCCCTGGGGGTCCTGGAGCTCGTGGGGGAGCTGTGACAGTCCATAAATAAAAGCCCAGCCCGGGGAGCTGTGCTTCGGTGTGTCATCAGCCTTGATTGCTGGGGCAAATGTGCAGCACTAATTCTGAGGTGCTCCTCTGGGAGGTGATGGATTTAACAGAGTTAGTGATGCAGGCGACATTCTCCCGATGCTGAGCCTTAATTAACTTAATTAACTGTGCCGTCGGAATTGCACAGGGAGGGTCCAGCCCAGGGCCTTGGGATCACAGCTGGGACAGAGGGAGGAAAAACAGGCCCTACGGATTTTATCAGGGGTTTAAATGTGCTCTGTGAGCTGCACAGGGGCCAGGCTGGGAGAGCTGGGCTGGGACCCTCAGGGAAAGGGCTGAGGGAGGGCCTGGGGAAACAAGTGTCTGGGTTATTTGGGGTTTTTGCCCTTTTTCAGACCTGCAGATGCCTAAAACTCCTGACAGGAGGGTGGAGCCAGGTGGGAGTTGGGTTCTTCTCTCAGGTGACGAGTGACAGGACAAGAGGGAACGGCCTCAAGTTGCACCGAGGGAGATTTAGGTTGGATAATGGGGAAAATTTCTTCCCTGTGAGGGCTGTCCAGCCCTGGCACAGCTGCCCAGGGCAGTGGTGGAGTCCCCATCCCTGGAGGGATTTAAAAGCCATATGGATGTAGCACTTGGGGATATAGTTGAGCAGTGGGCTTGGCAGAGCTGGAGGAACAGTTAAACTTGATGGATTTGGAGGGCTTTTCCAACCCAAAGGATTCTCTGATTCTTTATAAGTTGGCATTGGGACACCACAGCAATGTCTGGTTGTAATCCATAGGGTTTTCCACCTTTAGGGACCCAAAGGAGATGAGACAGTCCATCCCTATCCGGGCACCTGGGTGGGGAAAAGACACCTCTCAAGAAAACAAATGGCAGGGCTCCTAAAAACCCCGAGTGTTGTCCCAAAGGTTCAGAGCCAAAGCAGCATTTCCCTGGCACGTTCTTCTGCCCAGCACCCACTACTGGATCTCTTTGCAGAGCTGGTCCTTGTGCTGCTCTTTGCAGAGCTGGTCTTTGTGCTCCTCCTTGCAGATCTGGTGTCCCACGAGCAGAAGCTGTCGGAGAGCTTGGACACTGCCCTGACCTCGGCCCTCAGCTCCATGCCCTCCTTCACGGCCAAGCTGATGAAGAGCCAGCAGCAGCCAAGTGAGGGAGGCTGCAGCAGCTCCTGGAGCGTGGGCACAGTCCTTGGTAAGCAGCAGGTGCCTCTGGATCACCTGTGGGAGGTGTGCCTCTTCAGACCCCAAAATATTAGCTATTCAGTGTGAAAATATGATGTTGTCTCCCAGCAGGCTTCACTTCACAATCCTTCACTGTATCTCAGCAATGTAATGGTTTATTCTGTCCCATGGATGGGGAATGAGTCTGGTGTGGAGATGCCACTGGAGAGGTGTAAATCCAGCAGATACTGCAGCCTTTGAGTGCCTAAAGAGGGCCTGTAAAAAAGAGGGGGAGCAGCTTTTTACACAGGCAGGGGGAATGTTTTTAAACTAAAAGGGTAGGTTTAGACTGGATATTAGGAAGAAAATCTTCCCTGTGAGGGTGGGCAGGCCCTGGCACAGGTTGCCCAGAGAAGCTGTGGCTGCCCCTGGATCCCTGGAAGTGTCCAAGGCCAGGTTGGAGCAACCTGGGCTGATGGAAGGTGTCCCTGCCCAAGGCAGGGGGTGGGACTGGACGATCTTTGAGGTCCCTTCCAACCCAAACCATTCCATGATTCTTTGAAATCCCACGTGGCTTCCTGACCTGTGACAGGACCAGGTGCCAGCAGCAACATCACAGGCCAGCCAGCCATGTGTGTGTGCTCAGAATCCCCTCAGAACTGAGCATATGAAAGCCAGGCTGCCCAATCCTCGCTGTCTTCATCTCCCCTGCTGCCTGGACGTGCTCATCCTTTTCTGTGTGCCTTCCCAAAATTACCTCTTTGGGACTCAGGGAAGCACTGAACCTTCAGATGTGCCTCCCCAGGCTAATGCCCAGTGCTGGCTTCCCTTCCCCTGGGTGAGGCTCTGCCAAGAAGGAGGTTCAGAAGGACCGGGGCTGGCTGGCTGTCTGTCTGTCTCCCTCTCCCCCTCCTTCCCCCCAACAGGTTTTGCTGTTCCGCAGTGACATTCAGCCATTAAGCATTTTCGTGTCCCCTCTAAAATTGCTGCTGTTTAAGAGCTGACTGAGTAGCCCTTGATGGGTCGTGTGTGACAGGAATGCAAAGTGATACCTAAAGCTTTCCACTCGGGAATCGCTGCTTTTAATCCACGTCGGAAAAGCGGGAGGGAGGATGAGTTAAGTCTCTCGGTAAAAGTGAAAAGCCCTTTCTTACAGTCATCTGTCCTCAATTAAAAGCCTGATGGTGCAAGTGCTGACGTGATCCAGCCTTCCCCGAGCGCAGCCTGCCCTGGAAGCTGGACCATTCCCTTTCCTTAGGGCAGTGACAGAGGAAATGGGCACAGTCCCGAGCCAGGAGTGCCCCGTGTCTGCAGGAATTGGGGCTCTTGGGCAGGATTGGGTACAGAGGGGTGGCCCAGCCTGGACTTACCACTCCCCAACAGATCCACTTCTCCTGTCCCCTTTTTTTTATAGACTTTATAGCTGCACCGGGGAAGGTTTAAGCTGCACATTAGGAAGAATTTCTTCACAAGAAAGGGTGATTAGATGTTGGGATGGGCTGCCTGGGGAGGTGGTGGAGTCCCCATTCCCAGAGGTGTTTCAGGGAAGCCTGGACGTGGCACTCAGTGCTCTGGGCTGGGTGACAGGCTGGGCTCAGGTGATCCCAGAGGTCTTTTCCAACCCGAACGATCCTGTGATTTGCAGAGCACGGCAGGAGCAGCCAGACCCAGGGATGCTCTTCCTGCGGCAAAACCTTCTCCTCCTACTTCAAAACCGAGCCCATTTACCAGCTGCCCTGCGGGCACCTCGTGTGCCGGCCCTGCCTGGCCGAGCGGCAGAAGGCGCCGTCCCCCATCCAGTGCGGGAGCTGCAAGAGGTCGGCAGCCACCCAGGACGTCAGGAGGGTTCACTTCTGACCCTCCCCGGGCTGCCGGGAGGACGAGGACGAGGAGCTGCCGCCGTTCCCCGCCGGAGCATCCGCGACCCGCGGGAGGAGCCGGGGAGCGGAGAGGGCTCGGTGTTGTGTTTGCGGAGCGGCGGGGTGGGTGGGGGGTTAAAGCACCGCGCCGGAGGATAACAAAAGCCATAGCTTCTTAATCGAGGGACGTGTATTTATACAGGACTGATCTCCACCCCCGCGCCCCGCCCTCCCATCACCTCCCCGTGGCTCAGTGGTTTAGCTTTAGGTGCCTTTGGGACCGCGAGTGCAGCTTCCCTGGGGGCTCAGACCGCACCTCTGAGCAGCAGCCCTTGGGTTGTGGAGCAGGAAAAGTCCTTGTGAGCGACAACTCCCTGACTTACCCCCACCCCCCACCCTTCCCCACCTCACCACCTCCTCCCGGAGCACATCCTTCATCCTGGAATCCTCCTTCATCCTGGAATCCGGCGGTAAGAGGCCGTGGCTAAGGTGTGAGGAGCTGGCAGCGATCTCGCCCCCTGCTCACACCAACTCTTGTAGAAAAGCCATCCCATCCCACCCACCGCCGTCCCTCTCGGTTTATGTCGTGTGACCAGACCAGCTCCGGGCTGGCCGATAGACATTTAAGCCTTAATAAAATGTTTAAAGTCAGGTCTCTCTTTCTGGCCCCTAACTGGTCTCATTTTGAGGCTTAATGATGTCGTGGAGTGAATTTGTGCCGGGCAGGAACGAATGGGCTGGAAAAAGCTCAATCAACACCCAGACCTGGGGAGTGGAGAGGGGTTGTGACAGCAAGCCTAGTGGATCACAGGGCTGAGACTCAGACACCTCGAACCCTCTGGGTCTGGGCTTTAAAGGGCTGCTCAGAGAAAAGCCAGAAGGAAAATGGCTGGGATTTGTTCCATCCTGGATGTGCCTGGAGGGTATGGTGACAGCAGAGAGTTTGTCACCTTCCTAACCCCCTGCTGTCGGCATTTAATTGGTAATTTCTGCGTTCTGGCTGATGTTCTGGGCCATAAAGATCCTCCAGCTGACTCAACTCATCTTTGTCACACCTTTAGTCGCTCTCAAAAAGCACCTCAACAGCTCGTGGTGTTCCTGACACGGGAAGGAGCTGCTCATCCACTGGAACTGTCCTGGCACCCCATGGATCCTGCTCCCTGTCTGCGTCAGAAGGAGTTTATGGCCTGTCTGCACTCGGAGCAAAAATAAAAAAAAAAATCCCGCATCTTTAAATCAGAAACTCTTAAGAGAAACAGGCAGAAACTTCCTAAAAATCCCACAGTTCAGAGGCAGCAGAAATCCACTTGATGCAGTGGTTGTTGTCGTGTTTGCAGCGAGCCACTGAGGGGTGATTCAGCTCTCACACCTCCCCCTCCGCACGGATCTGCGGGGAAGGGAGGAGGGTGGCTGCTGCAGGAGCTCACAACCCGCACAGCTGTCGCCTTCTGCGGCGCTGACAAAGCCTCTGGATGCTCCCAACAAAACCCCAAGCCACCGGCTCGGACAAAGGATCTCCGCTGCCCAGAAGTTCCTTGTGATATCCTTGTGATATCCAGGCAGGAACCATCCACTGAGTTATCTACAGGTTCCCTTCGTTCTGGAGGGGAGGGAGGGAGAGGGAGCGAGCAGGGAGCAGAGGTTGGAGGGGACAGGGTGGTGTTGGGACATCGGGTCCCTCCCCTTCTCAGAGAAGGGCTCATTTCCACCTTGCATCAGGTTTCTCAGAGCCTTCATCCCCCCAGTTTCTCCTCCTCTTTAACCCTGTAGGACCCTCTGCAGCACATTTAACCTGCTGTGTCCCTTCTTGCTGAGGATCCAGGGGTGATTTTCCCTCTGTGCCCACATCTTGGAGCTCGATGAAGGTGTCCCAGTTGGGTGTGAGTCCCTCTGACCCCGGGGCACTGAAACCCCCGTGGGCAGCAGGGGCCCTTCTCTGCACCCCAAGGCGATGGTCTGGGTGGTGGGTGACACAGAGCCAGGAATTCCCATGGGTTCCTGTGCCAGGACCCACAGCAATCCCCCTTCAGCTCCCATACAGACACCACCAGCAAATTTATTCCTGGCACCAAGCCTTGTCCTCTCCCCAGGAGGAGGGGAATGGCCTTCGATTGAGGCCTGAGCAATTTCCTCTAATGGTCTCAGAGCATTTTCTGAATAAATCCATCTCTTGTTGGTCAGTGACCTTGTCATGTGGCATCCATATCCCAGTGGGATGGATCTGGATGGAAAGGGCAGCAAAGCAGTGCCCCAGCCAAGGTTGACTTCCTTTAAAAGAGCATCAAAGCTGTTTTCCCGCTGTCCTGGGAGCAGAGGAGCACAGGAGCATCTTTTCCCTTGAACCTGAAAAAGGCAGGAGCTGCAGGACCCCCCTCTCCACCAGCCCCCAGCCATTAAACCCCCCTGAGCCGCGGGCTGACAGTGAAATGTTTGTGACAGATCCATTTGAGGATCATCAGTCCCCCCAGGCAGGAGAAGGGAGCTCTCCCTTGCCAACCTCACCTGTGCATCAGTGATGTGTTCACGTAGTTCCTCCTTCCCTGCTGCATCCATGGCAAAGGCAGGAAAATTCACAAACTGGTGAAACTCATCCCTTTTCTCACCAATCTCTGATTTATCCTGATTAAATGCTGTCACTCTAATTTATCCTGGTTAAACTTTGGCACTGGGAGCTCCACGTGCTGCAGCCACACACCGTGACCTCCATCCCCTCTCCAGCCTCTGGAGGGGCTCACACAAACTTTGTTGGGAGTCTTCAGAGCTAAGGAAGCTCCCACTGTTAATGATGGATGGGGGAGGTTTAGATGGGATATTAGGGAAAATTGCTTCATGGAAAGGGTGGTCAGGCATAAGAACAGGATGCCCAGTGTGGGAGTCCCCATTCCTGGAGGGATTTGTGGATGTGGCATTTGAGGGACAGGGGTTAGTGGTGACCTTGCCCAGTGCTGGGGGAGCAGTTGGCCCCGATGATCTTGGAGAGCTTTTCCAACCTTCCTGATTCCATCAGCTCCGTGGCTGAGCCCCTCCGGCAGCCCCAGCCCCTCCGCTGATCTCTACAAGAGCTGGGGCCGTATTTTGGCTGAGCAGGGGGGTGGATTTGAGGGTGCTGCTCCCTCCCCATCCCATGTCAGGCCTCTGGGGCTCCCCTCACTCCCAAGGGGATCTGGGAAAAGGATGGCACCTGCTAACTGTGCTGATGAATGCCACGGCACGCGTCGTGAGGAGATCAGCGCTCATGAAGGGGGATCCTCTGGGGCCCTGGGAAGAGCCTGGGGAGGAGCAGGGACGTGGCAGAGCAAATGCAGGGCTGGAGACACACAAGAAGGGACCATGGGGCTGCTTTGGGGCCTGGGGGATTCGGGGCAAAACTTTGCTGAGCCCCAAAGTGTCGATTGGGAGCAGGATGTGGGATGTGGGCCCAGCATCATCCCAGCTACCAGGGAACATCAGAGCCCAGCAAGGGTGTTCCCAGCTGGCTCTGCCCACCCCTCTGATCGCTTGTCCCATGACTCACCTCAAGTGACCCCAATATTTCCCCCCAACAAACCCCCATTTTCATGTTTCCCACCCCATTTTTTTCCTCCCCGTTCCCGCCTCGCCCTCCCCTTGATTCCCGTAAGTGATTCCGCGTGGCGGCTGCGGAGCCTTCTGCAACTTGGAAAAACATTTTATTAACCTTCCTTGACTTTAAAGAGCATAATTACATTTTAATCTCATATTCCCGCGTTATCATTCCAGACACAGAGTCATTTGGATGCAGATCATTCCCGGCTTAATGTAATTTTACGATACAGTAATGAAGAGACGGAGCAGGAGCGCGGAACACCCAATTTAGAGCTGACATTTGGGGTTCTTTTAAAGAAAAGTTTTCCCAGCCGAGGGCTTTTGCGTCCTCCTCGGCCCTGCAACGTAAGCGGGTCTGGGCTCCCGCTGTGAAGGGATGGATTTGGATGGGGGAGCGTGGCTGGTGTTTGTTATAATAACGCCGGTCATTAAATCTCCCCCACGGCCGCGCCACGTGGGTGGTTCGGCGTCACGGGGCAGATTTGGGAACTCGCCGCTCCCTCGGTCCCGGGGAGGACTGAGTCAGGGGCTGCACTGCCCTTCATGCCCCTTGAGGAGGGGGGAGATCACCCTCGTGTTACCCAGCAAAGAGCCCCAAAAACCAGCACGGCCAGCCCCCCCCCGGGTTGATCCACGCTCCAAACCCACAGGAGCTGGGAGCAGGCTGGGCCCCCTCAGCGCTGCCAAATAAAAGGATTCCCCCCCGTGTGCCTCAGTTTCCCCTAGGGGGCAAAGCCACGCTCCAGCTGCTTCCAGGACCCCTCTCTGGTTCCTACGGAGCTTTTTAAAGTGTTTTGGTTTTCCAGGTGACAGCAGGGTCACAGTTTCCTTCGGGATGCTGGAGCAGAGCAGCCCCTTCCCCACCCAGGGTCCTCCTTGCTCCAGCCAGGGCTCAGCTGCTCCAGGGCGTTGATCCAGCAGAAAAAGAATGTAAACAAGGGGAGAAAATGGGGGACATTAATGAGAGGGGGGAAAAACCCACATTCAGCCACCCCAAGTGACCTCCAGGCAGATTTTGACAGTTCTCTGCCTCGGTTCCCTGCCTTTGAGCTCAGGGCACAAAACCACCCCAGAGGCTGGACCAGAGCTGGCAGCAACCCCTCATTGCCCACCCTCCCTCCCAGCACCTCCAAAAAAGCCCCTCCTGATCATCATGAGCCAAGCCCAGCATTTTTTGGGAGGGGAAGGAGGAGGTGGGTGCTCGTAGGTGCCCCGTTCCCCTCTGCATATTAATTCATGTTGCTGAATTTCACCCTCAGCGATGCTGTGAAAGGGATCTGGGACCAGCAGGAGTATTCATGGCTGGATGATGAGGGGAGGGGGGGGTTGTTGCTGCTGTTTTCCCTGTACAGATATTTCCCACAGCGCTGGCTTCCCTGCCTTATCTCTTGGAGAAGAGGTGGAAGAGGAGGGTGAGCCGTGGGTGGCACTGATGGCTCCCTTGGCTCTGGCAGGGTCCTGCCCTGCACCCCAGTGCTGCAGCCCAGCCCCTGGTTTTTGGGGTGTATTTGTGCACCCCGGGGTTCTATCTCAGCCCTGACATCATTTCTTCCCTCAGCATCTCCTCTCAGAGCGGCATCAGTCAAGCAGCATCTTCCAAAGCAGCATCCCTCCCAAACAAAGCATCCTCCAAAGCAGCATCCCTCCTCAAACCAGCATCCCTCCCCAAAACAGCATCCTCCAAAAAAAAAACCTCCCCATAAATCAGCACCTTCCAGACTCTAACCCCTCCCCAATCCAGCATCACTCCCAGACCGCTATCCCTGCCAAACCTTCATCCCTTCCCAAACCAGCATTTCTCCCAGGCCAGCATCCCTCTGAAACCAGCACCCTTCCCAAAATCTGCATCAATCCCAAACCAGCATCCCTCTGAAACCACCATCCCCCCCAAAATCTGCATCCCTTCAAACCACCATCACTCCCAAACCAGTATCTCTCCTAAAATCTGCATCCTTCCCAAACCCACATCTCCCGAATGAACATCTGTTCCCAAACCAACACCCCTCCCCAGGCAGCACCTTCCAGACCTGCCTCCCTCCCCAAACAGGCATCTCCTGAAGGAGCATCTCTCCCTAAACCTGCACCCCCTCACCCAGGTCCCCTTCCCGAGCACTGCCCATCCCAGGGCCAGTGGCCATCCCAGGGCTGGCCCGTGCCCCTCGAGGCAACAACGGGTGGGATTCACCAGCCCCGAGAGCTGCTGCACTGAATCATCTCAATTACAGATTCGCTTGGATGCGATTTGGGGAAAAAAAAAAAAAAAAAAAAAAAAAAGAGAGAAAAACACAACAACAACAACAAAAAAACCCAACCACAACCCATCCCTTTTCTTCCTCCTCCTCCCCTGGGAAGGGGCGACGGCAGCATAAAAGGAGCTCTCCCAGCACGGGGCCAGACACAGCGCGAGCGGCTCCCCCTGGCACGCGTGGCACAGCCCCGGGCACCCTCCACCATGCCAGAGCCTTCGCTGCCCCTCTCCTTCCTCTGCCTCCTCGCCTTGAGCTCCGCCTGCTACATCCAGAACTGCCCCCGGGGCGGGAAGCGGGCGCTGGCCGACACAGCCCTCCGACAGGTACGGGATGGGATGGGTGGGAGCCCCGGGGAATGGGGACGGGGCTCTGGAGGGCGCAGAGCGGCTCTGCGGGGGTGCGGAGGCTCCTCGGCACCTGTTGGCACCACTGGCCGTGCCACACTGCCCGGAGCGGTGCGGGGTTTTTTGGGATGGCTGGGGGACG
>NW_020957021.1:65414-73015 GCF_003031625.1 Empidonax traillii
CACAGCCCTCCGACAGGTACGGGATGGGATGGGTGGGAGCCCCGGGGAATGGGGACGGGGCTCTGGAGGGCGCAGAGCGGCTCTGCGGGGGTGCGGAGGCTCCTCGGCACCTGTTGGCACCACTGGCCGTGCCACACTGCCCGGAGCGGTGCGGGGTTTTTTGGGATGGCTGGGGGACGTGCCCAAGGGAGGAGCGGCGGAGGAACGAGCACCCGAAATGCTGCTGGCACCTCAAGGACGAGCTCAAACTTGGCCGCAGCAAAGCATCCCGCTGGAGAAGGGGAGCAGGGGGACGGGACAGCGCGTGGAGAAGGGACAGGGAGGACACGAAGGGCAGCGGGGACCCCCCAAAGCGGGGCCAGCGCCGCAGCACGAGGTGGCAGGGACAAGGCGGTTCGCCCTGAGCCAGCGTGGCACCCCCGAGGGCTGGAAAAGGGGATGTTTTGGGCAACTGCTTTCTAACACAGGAGGGTGCAGGGTCCACCCTGCCGAGGGATACCGGGGGAGGGGGACTCAGGCAGCTCCTTCCCGCAGTGCATGCCTTGCGGCCCCGGGAACAGAGGGAACTGCTTCGGGCCCGGGATCTGCTGCGGCGCCGAGCTGGGCTGTTACCTGGGCACGGCGGAGACGCGGCGCTGCGCCGAGGAAGACTACCTGCCTTCACCCTGCCAGGCCGGGGGGCAGCCCTGCGGCTCCGGGGGCCGCTGCGCCGCGCCCGGGATCTGCTGCACCGCCGGTAACGGGGCTGCCGGGACCGCTGGGGTGACGGGATGCGGGGTTTTGGGGGGTCACAAGGGCGTGGGGCAGAAAGCAAGTTTAAGCCTGGTCTGCTGCCGGGGTTTAACCTTGCCGAGGGGAAACTGAGTCAGGGGGTGGGGGCGATGTTGGTTCCGTTTGGAGGCATTTTTGGATAGTTGAATTCGAGGAAGACATAAGGATGGAATTGTTGGCTGCGAGGGTGGGAGAGGCCCTGGCACAGGTTGCCCAGAGGAGCTATGGATGCCCCTGGATCCCTGGAAGTGTCCAAGGATGGACAGGGTTTGGAGCAACCTGGGCTAGTGGAAGGTGTCCCTGCCAATGGCAAGGGGTTGGAACTGGATGGGCTTTAAAGTCCCTTCCAACGCAAACCATTCCATGATTCTAAAGGATTGGGCTCGGAGCTCCTTCCCGACCCACCACCCTAAGCTTTCTCCCAGCCAGGCACACTCAGCCTCCCCAGCGCACCAGGAAACCCTCCCCATCCAACCCCATTCCTGACTAACGGGGAGCCACAAAACTGAAGCACGAGCTGTGCAGATTCCCTCCCAACCCCAGCTGCCACCAACCCCTTCCCCAGCACAAAATAAACCTCTCGGGGTCCTAAATAACCCGTTCTATCCCCACGTTTTTCCTCCCGCTGAAGACACGTGCTCCATGGACTCCGCCTGCCCGGACGAGGGCGGGGACGGGGCTCAGGAGGAGGCGGAGAAGAACCTGACGGTGCTGGACGGCTCGGCGGGAGATTTGCTCCTCAAGCTCATGCACTTGGCGAACCGGCAGCAGCAGCAGCAGCAGCAGGGCAAGCATCCCCTCCTCTGAGCCAGGGCATGGGGCGACCCCCCCACCCTCACCGACCCCCCCCCCTCCCGGCACTGTACATACGAGACCCAATAAAAGTCCTCGTGCACTGTGGTGGCTTTGTCCTGGGCACTGGGGGTGGGTCCCGGGGGCTCCAGGGGACCCGTCTGGGGATGAAGGATGGGGCGATTGTGGAGGGTTTTCCCGTCCCCTTCCCCAAATCCCCAATGAGGACGGGTGGTTTGGCTGGGCTGGGTGCCTGATTTGGCCTCGCTCTTGCAGCAGGAGCGCAGGCAGGGCTGGACTTTGGGATCAAGGGCCGCCAAGTCCCTCCCAGCAGCCCCAGCAGCACCCAAGGGTGCTCAGCCTCCCAGCACCCCCATCCCCGGGAGAATGGGGATGTCTGGGATGTGCCACCATCACGTTACCTCTTGGCCAAGTCCCTCTTTGGGGCAGATTCGGGGTCTTGTTGCCTTCAGGAACCAGCACGGCATCTGCTAGAAAATGATAAAAAAGCAAGGAAAAACACCCAAAACGCCCCCAGAGCAGAAAGGTTGGGGCTCACAGCTCCAAACACCCCCTTGGGCTGGTCTCATCTTTCCCCACCATCACTCACCAAACTTCCCCTCTGGACACCGAGAGGCAGGATCAGTCTCCCCTTTATCCCTCTGCCACCCCCTCAAATTTGGGGTACTGTTATCCCAACCCCCTCCCCACCCTGTCCCAGGTCTCTTACCCTGCGGGGTCCCTGCTCTGAGCTCTCCCCTGGCTGGGACTGGACACAGCACAGGGGACAGCTGGTCCTTTATAGCGTCCCCGAGGGAGGTGGCACCTCCGAGGAGGTGGAGCTCCCTGACACCGGCGGGATCCATCCTGCCAGCTCCCAGCACCATGCAGAGGGGGTGCAGGATTGATCCAGCCCCTGCTCCCTGCAGCTTATCCCAGCCCTGTGGGGATGGGATCACCCTAAAATCGGTGGAAAAGGGGCCACAGCAGCAGGGACAGGGGGCTCCATGCTGAGACGAAGGAATTGGGCTGTTCAGCCCAGCCCTGGCACTCAGACTGTTCCCAGACATGGTATGTGAACCCCAACATTCCTGAAGCACCGGGGACGTGGCTGAGCCAGGATGACGCTCCAGCTGACAGAAGCCTCAATATCGAGGTGTTGAGTCCCCAAAAGCACCAGGGGCTGATAATTGGTGGGTTTTTTTCCCCCTCGTCTTCCCAGTACACATCCTGGGGGGGTCCAGGCACCCCCTGGAGCAGCCACAGGGGCTCCAGGATGGCAATTGCCCCCCTCCATCCTGTGCCACAGCTGGAGCTGAGCTGCTGGGACAGCCCACAGCAGGTGCTGAGCCCCATTTCCAACCCATTAACACAGATCCCAGTGCCTGGTTTGTCCCCAGGGAGCAGGACTGACCCCAGGTGGGTGACAGGGACCCGGCTGCCCTCACACCGGACACGCTAAGTGGCAGATTTGGAAGCAAAGCCAGAGGGACGGGAAAAGGTCACGACTCTCAGGCTCCAGGCTGCCTAATTCCCAATTAAGCCAGTGCAGGGTAATGATCTCGATGGACAGTAAGTTTTGTCCACGGTAGGGAAATTTATTCAAGCGGGGGAAGCTCCTAATTGGGATAACGAAGGTGAGGGGCCGGGGCCAGCAGGGCCCTGGGCGGTTGCGTCACTCCTCAGTCCTGTCCTCGGGGGGCCTTCATGTGCTGATGATGTGGTTCAGGGCACCACATTCCATCCCCACAGGCAGCTCAGAGGAGAAACAGTGGGGAAGTGTGGGATTTCAGGTCTTTGCCCGGGAGGTCTGGTGTTTTCAGGTGGCTGTGGTGCTGTTGGATGGGTGGGGATGGGCTGGGTGTCACCACTATCCCAAGAGCGGGACTAGCCCAGTGCTGAGCATCCCCCAAAGGCCAGGCAGGGGTGGGTGGACAGGACCAAGAAGGGTATTTCCCACCCCATATCCCACAGATGATCCCAGAGGAGGAGACATGTTTGCTTTCCACCCACCTGAAGGGATTCGAAGCCAAGGGACGCACGTGCCCCTCTCACCCTGCTCCTGGGTGGACACAATCCCACTCACATCTGCCTGCCTTCATCCCCACCCTCCCCATGCCAGAGGGGCTCCCAGCAGGACATGGAGGGACACACCACAGCTCAGCAGGGCTGGCAGGGAAGGGCTCTGAGCCCCAAAGTCCATCCGCAGCCTCCGCACGTTCCCGCTGCGGCCGTCGGAGCCGTCAGCGAGGAGCAAACCAACACCTTGGCCTTGCCCTCACGTCCTCGACCTCCGGCTATTAACCCAGCCCTCCGGTGTGGGAAGCAATGCCTTGTGGTTTTTAAGGAGCACAGGTGACGCCGGTGCCCAGAATCCCTAAGTAGGAGCCGGGACTATAAATACAGGGGCGGTGGTTGGGGATGAGCATCCAAAAAAACTCTCCCCGTCCCGCCGCCATCATGTCCTGCAAGGCTCTGGCCCTCTGCCTCCTGGGGCTCCTGGCTCTCTCCTCCGCTTGCTACATCCAGAACTGCCCCATCGGGGGCAAACGCGCCGTCACGGACATGGAAATCAGGAAGGTAGGTCCTGGCGGGGATGGAGCATCCCTAACCCTATCCTTCCCTTCTTCCCAACCTTCTTTCCCCCCCTCCTCCTCCCTCCCCCGAGCAGTGCCTGCCCTGCGGCCCCCGGAACAAGGGCCACTGCTTCGGGCCCAACATCTGCTGCGGGGAGGAGCTGGGCTGTTACATCGGCACCTCCGAGACCCTGCGCTGCCAGGAGGAAAACTTCCTGCCCGCCCCCTGCGAGTCGGGACACAAACCCTGCGGCACCGGCGGGAGCTGCGCCGCCCCCGGCATCTGCTGCAGCACCGGTGAGCGAGTCCCGGGACCTCCCGGCGATCCCGGGATTCCTGTCACGGGGGCCTCGCACCATTCCTGGGAGGAGTTTGGGGTTATACAGGAGGGCGAGAGAGGGGAGGATGCCCAAGGGATCGTCTTGGTCCCACCCATGTGTCAGTTCATCTGGCCCCCCCTGCTCCATGCCAGATTTATCCCGATGCCAGGGAAGGGATATCAGACCCTTCAGGGAGGTTTTGGGGCAGGAGGGAAGCAGACGGCAACCGAATTTTGGGGGCCGAGCAAGTGCAGGATTCCCATGGGGCATGGCAGCACTCCTTGTGGGGTACAGCAACCCACATCCCTTCTTGCTCTCGTGGGTTTTCCAAAAATCCCAACCTCCGCCCTAAATTAAACTACCAGAGAACCCACTACTAATCCCAGGGAATGCCAGGGAGCACGGTGGGAGCCTGAGCTCATTAAACCCCAGAACCACGGGGTCCCTGGGGGCTGGTTTGGGAGGTCTCTGGGGACTGTTTTGGGGGGTTTCTGCTTTCACACCACACTCCCCCCTCTCTCCCCTCACAGAGGGTTGTGGGACTGACTCATCCTGTGACCAAGAGCTGCTGTTCGTGTAGCCCACCCAGGACAGAACCCACAGGATCCCAAATCTCCATCCCGCTATCCCAGCCTGGCCTCGGGCTGGGAATAGACGAGCTGAGGGCTGTGACTCAGCCTGGAGTGATGAGCTTAAATAGAAATAAAACTTGTACAGAAGAACAACCCTAAAAGAAATCTGTGGCTTTTGTGTTCTTGCCTGGTTTGGGTGTGGGCTCATGAGGAGAGAAAAAGACATTTTTAGGAAAAGTGGAGGTAAAAAGTGAGGATTTCAGGTGAATTCTCTGAGGGAGGGAGGGCAGAGGGACCTGTGGTCAGTCAGCCTGGGCTCTGGCTGAACCTAAACCCAGCAGTTTCAGGGCAAAGCTGAGAGTCTGCAAGACCCCAACAACCCAGAACACCCAGAGTCATTACAGTTTGATCTACACCTTCGACACCAGGTGATGAGTAAAATAAGGCTGAAGGTGGGGAATAAGGAGACACCAAAAACCTCAGATCATTCAGACATATTTTCTCATTCAGCCACACCAAGGGATGTGCAAAGGAGGGTTCAAAGCTGGAGGGATGACAGGCCCCTCCAGCCCAGCAGAAATCAGGAGGAACAATTAATCCTTTCACCGAACAACAAAAAAAAAGACGAGGGCAAGTGTTCCCTAAAAATCCATTCAGCCCTCGTTTGCCTTCGGAAGCATCCAGAGGGGCTGACAGCACGGAGCTCAGAGCCAGGATCTGCCTCAGGACCGCTCCTGCTTCTCTCCCCACACGCTGCGTGTGAAGGCAGCAGGGATCCAAACTCGTGGGAGGTGGAATCACAGGCACAGCAACAGCCACACAGGGCTGAGCCAGGCAGCTGGAGCCTCCAAAGAGCCCAAGTTTTCCACCCTCGCCCCCTTTCCCGCAGGCGTTCCGCCCTTCGGAAGCAGCACAGCCAGACCCTGCAGCCTTTCTGCACCACTTCCGTGGTCAATTTATACACTAAAAAGAAGAATTCCAGGTCTTCTGGAGGTGTGGGGGGAGGTTCTGGGCACAAAGTGGGCCAGGAGCCCCATCCTGGGGCTGCTACGACAGCATCGTGCGCTTGACGACCCGCCCGTCCTTGTCGATGGCGAAGTTGTAGTTGCGTGGGTTATCCAGGCACTCCTCGATCCGCGCGTCCAGATTCTCGGGGGTGATGAAGCTCTTGGCTTCCTCCTGAACCAAGGACAGGGATTATTCCCTCAGGGTTATCCCCTCGGGATTATTCCCCCCCGTTCCCAGAGCTCTGGCTCAGCCTCTCTCCCATCCACACGCTGTCAGCGCCCCTGGAAGGCGCCAACGCTCTGCGCTCCCAGCTACCAACTGAAAGGTCCCCGGAAAACAAGCCCACGGCTTCCACATGGCTCCCACGGGCTGCCAGCAAATCCCTCGCAGGGACTGCTGGCAGCTTGTCCCCCGGGAGGCACCAGCTGCTCTTACCTGCAGCTGGAGAACCTCCTTCTCCTTCTCCTTCATGAAGGCCTCCATTTTCCTGGCCTGCTTCTCCATGACCTCCAACTTCCTCTTCTTCTCTTCCTCCGCTTCTTTCCTGAGTCTCTCCTCTCTGCCAGACAGAAGGGAAGACAAAAACCTGATGGTCGAGGTGACACTCCCATCCTTAGGAGAGCAGGAAGCTGCCCAGAGCCCCTTAACTCGCCCCTCAGCCTCAAGAGGCGCGGGAACCGCTGCGTTGGCAGATTCATTAAAAAAGGTCACGATTTAGGTCAACGGTCTTCACAAGAATTAAGCCTGGCTCTGACTGAGTTTAGATCTGCACAAGCAGAAGCCAAAGCCACGCAGGGCAGTGGATCCCGCTGACCTGCGTGCCCGCTGCCGGGCGTTCTCCTCGTCATTCCAGGCCATCAGGCGCCGGTGATCCTCCAGCAGCTCCGCGGAGTTCTCCCCGCCCAGGCGCTCCTCCCGCTTCTTCTGCAGCACCTCGGCCCTGAACTCGGCCCTGCAGGGAGGAGGGGAGGGCACTGAGCTCCTGTCTGGGGGCTGGGAGCACTGGGGGTTCCCCCAGACCTGCCCCACAGCAGAGCCAGCCCCACCACGCTGTCCCACATGGTTCCCAGTCCCACCACCCTGACCCTTCCCTGCCCTACACCGGTCCCACTACCACGTCCCTTTCCTACCCCAGAGTATCCCTAGGTCTATTTGCCTCTGTTCCAAAGCAGCCCCAGATCCCTCAACCTACTCCTGCCCCAAAAATCTCTCCTCTCCCTCAAGCAGTCCCACATCCAGCCCTCAACTCTCCCTCTGCCCCACAGCAGCTCCAAATGGCCACAGTTCCAACCCTTCCCACAGCAGCCCCCCAGCCCCCTGCCCCATACCCAGGTCCACAGCCAGACCCCCAACCCTTCCTTGCCCTACAGAAGTCCCCCAGCCCCCTGTCCTTCAACCAGCCCCATACACAGTCTCAGCCAGCCTCTAACCCTTCCCAGCCCTAAAGCAACCTCATATCCCCCTACTCAGCAGTCCCACTGTCCAGTCAGCTCTTCAACCCTAGAGATGAGCCCCATCACCAGGCCCCTGACCCACACCAGCCCCACAGCCAGAGCCACACC
>NW_020957021.1:77173-79256 GCF_003031625.1 Empidonax traillii
GATTGTCCAGCATCTCTTTGGGGTGGGTTTGGGATGGGGATCCAAAGGGGGTGAGCACCCATAGGTGCTGCCTGGGGTGGGTTCGGGGATGGAGATCCAAAGTGGATGAGCTCCCATGGATGCTCTTTGGGGCTGGAGAAGCTGGAGGGGCTGAGCACCCCGCGGTGCTGCTGGGATTTGGGTCCAGCACGGACACCCACCCCCGTGGGTGCTATTGGGGTCTGATTTGGGGTGACCAGGACCACCCACCCCGAGATGAACCCCCCTCCCAGAGCCGGGGCAGCCTCACCTGGCCGGGCAGGTGCCGCTGGTTGGAGTAGTGACCGGTGGCCGGAGTGGTGACCAGTGGCCGGAGCAGTGGCTGCCCAGGCCGGCACGGCTATTTGAAGGGCTCGGTGACAGTGACGTCGGCCCCGGCCACCGCTCCCCCGGGGACCATGGGATGGCGTCGGCCTCCCCGTGCCCCTGTCCAACGCCTCCTCCCTCCCAAATCTCCCTGGCACCGCGGGACAGCACCTGACACCCCTTTTTTGGGGAAGTCTGAACACTGCCCCGCGGTGTGGCTCATCACTCAGGGTGGGGTCCCCTCAGAACGGGCTCATTTCCTGATGGGAAAGGGATGGATCCAGCCCGGATGGTTCCTTTGCAGCCCCCGGGATGCTCTTGGAGAAAGGAGGGAAGAAAATCCTCTGTGCATCAGTTTCCCCCATCCCAGCCCCAAACCCAATTTCCCTGGTTCTCCCCATATTTCAGGCTCATCACCCCCAAATCCAGGCTGCATTTTGGCAGCCCGAAGCTCCCAGCTCCAGGGATGCCATGGAGACCAGGAAGGGGATTTAGGCAGGATCTGCCCCTGGATTATCCCTGGCAGCTGCTCGTGCCTCTGCTATTTGCAGTTGGATGCAGGATATGGCCAGGGCAGATGCTGTGACGAAAGGTCGAGGCAGCTCTCCAGACCCCAAAATTCCCCTATCCATCCAGAGATCTTGGGAATGAAGGGAAAAAAGAGGGGGGGAACCTCATTACTAGCAGCAGGGAACAGCCAGAACCCACTGGGCAGCGTGGAGGGGCTTGTTGGGGTGGTCCCTGTGTGGAGCATCCATGGGGGACAAGAGCAGCTCCCCCGTACCAGGAGGGACCTCTTCTCTTTTGGGGTCACCACATTTATTTCTGGGTGCCACTGGCAGCTTTGGCCCCAAGTCCCTCAAATTCAGGAGCTGGGGTTGATCAGGGATGGGATGAAACTGGGGTTCATGAGGAGGTACCAGGTGATGGAGCAGGGCAAGTTCTGAGATTGCTGGGGGGTATTTTTGAGTGCTGGAGGGGTCCTCCTGCGCGTGTGCCTCCACCAAACCCCCCTGTCAATGCTGCCTGGACGGAAAAGCTGGAAAACTTGGATACTCTGAGTCATGGGGTGTTTTTTTTCCCATGTTTTCCTACATTTCAACACCATACCTGCTGAGTCCTGGGGCATCCCGGGGCAATGTGGTCTCATGGAAGGTGTCCCTGCCCATGGCAGGGGTTGGAATGAGAAGGTCTTTAAGGTCCCTTCCCACCCAAACCATTCCATGATTCCATGACCTCTTGGGATGCCAGGGGAAATAATCTGACAGCCCCTCCAGCACCTGGGGATGGAGCTCTCCTGGTCCATCCTCAGCTCAGGGCCACAGGGGTCCCACTCCAGCCCCAATCCCTGGTCTAAAATCTGGCCCCAAACTCACAGGTCTTTCCTTCAGAGAGCAAAAATCCTTTTGTTTTTCTGGTGTTTGCTTTTTTTGGGTTGAAATCCCAACATTTGGGCGCTACTGTGGCTGTTACAGTTTCCAAACCAGCAGCACGTGGTGGCCTGACCCTGAAGGAGGAAACTTTTTGGCTTTTCATACAAAAATAAGGATATTTATATATATACACACACACAGAATAAGCTTTTTTTCTTTCTTTTTTCTCCTTATTTTTTTTTTTAAAGAGCTGACCAGCAGAAAAATGTGAAACCATTTCCCTGCAGGTTTGGAAAAGCTTGTGCTGGTGGGGTTGTGGGTTTTGTTTTCAGATGAGATCCAGGATATCTTTTTTCTTTCTTTTT
>NW_020957021.1:80190-86014 GCF_003031625.1 Empidonax traillii
ATTTTTTGTTCCTGGTTGGTTTTTTTTTTTTTTGTCTTCACTTGAAGTTGGCGTAGTCTGAGAAGGCGTCGATGTATTCCTGCACCACCTTGTAGCAGAATTCGTACTGTTCCTGTGGGATTCGGGGAGAGAACGGTGTTAGGCCACGAAAATCCACACCTTGGACATCATTGGATGTTTTGTGCTCTTCTTGGGAAGCTGGGACCACCCACCCCTGAGCTCCCACCTCTCCTTTGTGACCCCCAAACCCACCCCCCTTGCTGAGGTGCCAACAGCAAAAGAAACCCTCTGCTTTCTGCTTCCTCTCTCAAGTCCTGTTTCAACCCCAAAAGATTTTTTTCCTGCATCCCTGCTCATCCTTGCAAACCCCTCTGGCAAGATCTCATCCAGCCCTGCCTGCTCCAACCCTCCCTGTGTGCCCAAGCCTGTGCCACAGCCACTCCAGGACCGTGTTCCAGGTTCCTGGAGCCCGTAAATGTGGGACTGTGGTTGGGGATGCCTCCAACGAGGCTCCCACAGCTCCATTTGGTGCTCAAAAGGCGCTTGATGCCTTCAGCACCTCTTCCAGATGCCTTAAGAAGAGGAAGGGCAGACACCTCCTGGCACATCTCCGTGGAATCATGGAATCCTAGAACGGTTTGGGTTGGAAGGCACCTTAAAGACCATCTCCAACCCCCTGCCATGGGCAGGGACACCTCCCACTATCCCAGCTTGCTCAGAGCCCCACCCGACCTGACCTTGGACACTTCCAGGGATCCAGGGGAATCCACAACTTCCCTCATGGAGAGGGCAAACCTCGAACCAAGGAGGTTTCTGCTCAGCACTGAGCCCCCAGCCCGTCCTTGCCAAGGTTTTGGCGTGGCAGGAGGCCCTTACCAGTGTCTGCACCATGTGTGGCCTCTGTAGTCTTAAACTCTTCACTGTCTGAAAGACGTCCAGGATCGCCTCTGCCTTCACCCTCTCCAGGACGGTGCTCAGCGCACAGAAGGTGCCTGTTCTTCCTGCTCCAGCACTGGGGAAGAGAAACCAGAGGGTGAGGGAAAATGCCTGCCCTGACCCTGCTGGCTTTGCTCAGGGCACAATCCATGGGGGAAGCGCCAGAGAACTGGAGGAGCCAACGATGCTGCCCCAGCCTCTTCCAGAATATCCAGGACACGCCGTGGGGCTCTGACCATCTCCCAAGCTCCCGGTCCCTTTGGAGGGGTGTCCAAGCTGCCCCCCAGCCCTTTACCTGCAGTGCACAGTGATGGGGTGGTTGCCAGACTGCTGCTGCTGCTTCTGCACTGCCGCGATGATGTTGATCATCCCCTTCCCGTCCCCGGGGATCCCGACTTCTGGCCAGCCGTGGAAATGGAACTGCCGGATCTGCCGGCTCTTGTTTTCCTGGCGGGAGAGCACAGCTCGGGGTCAGGTGGGAGATCTGCACCAGGGAGCCCGCCAGCTCGGGGCTTTGGGAAAACCATCCCTGCGGGAAAGATGCTGGTGGAGGGGTGGAATTCCCGTGGCACGGAGCAGGGGGAATGTGGGGAATGGGGAGGAGGAGGGAGGCTGGGTCCAGGTGGGAACAGAGACAAGGTGGAGGAGGGTGAGGGCTGCTGGGTGGTAGCAGGGCAGAGGGAAGGACAGGAACTCTCAGGGGTGGGAAGGTAGGGATAAAATCCCTTTGGAATGACGGGGCGATGATGGAGCAGAAGAAAACACCAGCAAGGGCTCATGGCAGCCAAACCCAGGAGCACCCAGAGCTCCCCAGGACAGAATCCGGACTCTCACCCTGGTGTTTGTCACCAGCAGGTCCCGCACCGTGTAGCTCTCGCACTCCTCCTCTTTTTTCAGCTCCACAGTGATGTCTCCGTAGGACACGGAGCCGTCGGACGGCCAGTACTGGGCACACTTCTCCTGAGGAAGCATCACGGGGGGAGACAGGCTGAGCACCCCCTACTTTTCCAATGGGACTGGATAGAGGGGTCTTCCCGGGGCCTGCAGCTGCCCAAAACCAGGTGGGATCCCAGACTCCCAGAATCACAGACTGGTTTGGGTTGGAAGGGACCTTCAAGACCATCTCGTTCCAACTCCCTGCCATTTCTTTATTTTGCTGGTGTTTAATGCAGCTGTTACGGGGAGCTTACCTGGCCTCTCTCCTCCAGCTCCGTCAGCATCACTATGGAGCAGGATTTCCACTCCCAGATCATCCTCCAGAAGTCCTCTATCGTGTGCTGCAGCGGCCCTTGGCTGGCGATGTAGGAATCCTTCTGGCGATAACCCTGGAATTCGGGAACAGGGTTAGTGGTGAACTGGAAGCACCCAGATGGCCAGGAGCAGCAGGAGGAATGCTCTTGGACATGGTTGGGTTACCAAGCCCAGGGAGGATCACATTCCCTACTTTTTATCCATTCAGGGAAGAATGATTTGGGTTTCCAGCAAGCCTGACAAATATTGCAAACTCTGAGTGCCTTGCCTAAGCTCTGGGTATTCAGGTATGATTTTTACTGGGGATTTTTGGAAGAAGTAAGCAAAACTAAAAGGAACTAGATGATTTTTAAGGTCCCTTCCAACCCAAACGGTTCTGTGACCTATGGAAACCAGCAGGAAGTCTGGGTGACTCTGGCTCTTCCACAGCCACAAAGTATTTCTGTTCCCAAACCCCTCTGACGTTCCCCTGTGCCCTCACTGCAGACTGTGATTAAAGATGCTTCGTCATTTGGAGTTTGTCATTGAAGCAAAGTTCAGCAGAGGCAGGAAATTGAATCCTCAACCGAAATTGCTTGCGTGTTTCGGAAGCTTTCTGCTCTGGAGCCACAACAAGGCAGCTGCTCCCACAGCCAGAGCCACCCATGGGGATCCAGCAGAGGAGATTTCAGGGAGCAATTAATTGGGGATGTTAGAACTGGGAACAAACTGGTTTTAGTGGATCAACCCACGGCAGTGATTGCCTTTTGGGGGTTAAAAAAAAACCCTGCCATTAGGAGATGAAAGTAGAAATTGGGCTGGAAAAAGAGCAGGGTCTGTCGCTTGGCCAGCACTGCATGAAGATAAATACTCATCCGAGATGTCTCCCTGGAGCCCACAGGATGGCTCAGGAGAAAAGGATGTGCAATCACTTACCTCCTCCCCAGAGTGAGGAAAGCACTTAACCTCCCTGCCTCACCTCCTCCCATCACCCAGACAGGTATAATGGGATTGACCTGGTTCTCCTCGAGGGTTTTGGGATCGTGTATTGCTCCATTACCTAATCTAGTGGATGTTTTCTGACCAAATGGCCAGTGCTGCGTCATTTCCATGGATACAATTCTCCACAGCCATCAGCAGAGACCAGAGCTGCAGAAGCGAGCCCAGGACTTGGAGGCTCTGCTCAGGCTCCAGCTCTCCTCTCCCATCAGCCGTGGGACACGAGGAGCTGGGAATACCAAGGGGTTTCTTGGAGACAGAAACCAGCACCATCCGGTGACACAAAAGCAAAGTCAAGTGAAAAGAGCCTTATGAGACTCAGAGAAGGAGTGTTTGGGACAAATCCTTCCCCCAGGAAGCAGCCTGAGGTGAAGTTTCCATTGGGAGAAGATGGAGAGGAGAGTAAAGAAGACTCACATCAATGAAGGAAGCGTTTACGTAATCCGTGTTCTCTTCACCTCTCTTCACTGGAATGATTACTCGGTTGAACTCATCTGAAACAGAACAAAATGACATGAGATTTGGGGAACTCCTTCAAATCACAACTCATGGATAACCAACTTTTAGCTGAGAAGTCACCAAGGGCTAAGTAGGACACAGAGATAAGAGAAGGGGAGTCCTGTGCTTACAGCACCTGACTGGGACAAGGACAGTCAGCTCCACCCTCTGCCATGCCCTGGTTTGGGGAAGGAGAAGGGGATGCTGAGCACTCCAGAAGGACCTGCTCAGCACTAGGACTCCCTTCCCCTCAAGGTACAAAGCCCTGGCAGCAAAAGCCATCTAGCAGGGCCACACACAGCTGGTTGCCCATCTGTCCAGATACATTTTGAGTATCTCCAAGGATGGAGACTCCACAACCTCCCTGGGCAACCTGTGCCAGTGCTTGGTCACTCTCACAGTCAGAACGTGTTCCCTGACGTTCACAGGGACCCTCCTGTGTCTCAGTGTGTGCCCATTGTCCCCTGTCCTGTCACTGGGCACCACAGGGCAGAGCCTGGCTCCGTCCTCTGCACCCTCCCTGCAGGTGTTGATGGGCACTGATGAGACCCCGGAGCCTTCTCTTCTCCAGGCTGAGCTGTCCCAGCTCTCTCAGCCTTTCCTCAGAGCAGAGGTGCTCCAGTGCCTCCCCTGGGCTCTCTGCAGCCTGTCCCTGTCTCTCTGGTGCTGGGGAGCCAGAACTGGACCCAGTGCTGCTGGTGTGGCCTCACCAGTGCTGGGCAGAGGGGCAGGACCCCCTCCCTGACCTCCTGGCACTTCTTTGTCTCTCACAGCCCAGGACACCCCTGCCCTTTGTCACAAGGACTCAGGGTCAGGTTGGTGCCCACCAGGGACCACAAGTCCTTTCCTGCCAAGCTCCTTCCCAGCTGGGTGGCTCCAGCACACGCCGGTGCCTGGGAGGTTGCTCCTCCCCAGGACTTGGCACTTTTCCTTGACGAGCATCGCCAGGTCCCTGTCGGCCCATTTCTCCAGCTGGACTCCTGTCCCCACCCCCGCACCAGACAGGCAGACAAACCATCCTCACATGGAATTATCTGAAGCACCCTGTTCTTCTTCATGTTCGCTGGCAGGTTGCCCGTTCTCATCTTGTCGTTCTGGATTTTGATTGAGGTGAGCTTCTGCAGGGGCAGGAGCAGAGCAGGGGCAGGTTTCAGAGCCAGGCAAACACACGCTGGTCCCCGCAGCCCAGCGCCACCCCAACCAGATCCCACCAGGACAACAACAGCCACGCTCACCTTGAACTCCTCTTCCAGCCCGTTGCTGCTGGTCCCTGGCACTTTGTTGTAGATCTTCTGGAGGTGGATCTCCAAGGAGGTCACCTCCAGCTCCGTGTCACCGTAGAGATAGTGCTCCAGAAGTGCTTGGTATATGAACACATACTGCATCTGCAGGGGTTGAAGGGAGGAGCCATCGGTCCCTGTTCCATGCCCGGGGAGCACATCCTGGTGCCCCTGCACATGTTGGATGCAATCCCACCACACCACTGCCCACCCCGTGCTCACTGGGCACCTGGTGTCCCCCCTGAGACCCTAGGGAAGTAAAGGGACAATCTTTCTGTCACTAAATGGGGACTGGGACATTATTTGCTGCACCAGGCAAAGCTAAAGTGACCCAAAATGTTCTCCGAGAAAAGGAGGCTCAGGGGGGACCTTCTGGCTCTGCAATTCCCTGACAGGAGGGGGGAGCCGGGGGGGGTCGGGCTCTGCTCCCAGGGAACAAGGGACAGGAGGAGAGAGAAAGGCCTCAAGCTGTGCCAGGGGAGGTTTAGGTTGAATACTGGGGAAAATGTCTTCATGGAAGTGGTTGTACAGCCCTGGCACAGCTACTCAGGGCAGTGGTGGAGTCCCCATCCTTGGAGGGATTTAAAATCCCTTGGGGCACTTGGGGACATGTGTTGGTGGTGGCCTTGGCAGTGCTGGGGGAATGGTTGGACTCAGTGGTCTTAAGGACCTTTCCAACCTAAATGATTTTATGACTCTGGGAAGGGGATTAAAAAGAGCAGGACCCAGTGAAGGGCTCACTTGACGCAGCACCCACCCAAAAGGAGGGACGATGCTCAACTCCCACCCAGGCTTTGGCCACGTGAGGGAAATCCAAGCCCAGGGCAGAGCCCAGCAGGGATGGCAGCACCACACTTACATCTGTCTGTACCATCTGGCAG
>NW_020957021.1:91788-94860 GCF_003031625.1 Empidonax traillii
TGGATGTGTTCCCCCCACACACACACCTGACCAGCTCCGATACCTACAGGGCAGAATGTTCACGTATCTGTTCTTCTCCTTGTTCTCCTCCTTGGAAGCAGCTTCACATGTGGCCTGTATGGGACACGCTGGGAGAGCCTGAAATGGCAGAAAAAAAGGGGTTTTCTGTGATCTCACAGCGCAGCAAGAACCACAACAGGCTGGCACATGTCACATCTGAGCATCCCATCCCTCTGGATACGTCCCCACACCCCTCACCTCCACTCCAGAACCAGCTCCTCCTCCCCACCGAGCTCAGAGTGACTATTTAAATAGCTGGGCTGGACCAGAGAGAGCAAATCCCTTTGGAAACGAGATAATCTGGCTCTCTGGCTCCATGAACACGAGGTGGCAGCAAAGCCTCCAGCTCCAAACCCACCAGCCAGCACCGAGGAGATCATTTCTGCCAGCGGAGGCTCCTGCTGAGATTTCCTCATTAACAGTGCTGCTAATTGCGACCTGATTAAGCCCCCATCGCCCGAGGCCACCCAGTGATGGGAAGGAACACCCACACAGGGGGTTATTCTTCATCCAGCAGCACCAAGGACCTGTGGTTGGGGGTGCTGGGGTGACAAGTGACACTGTCCCAGGGATTCACGCTCGAGCACGGGAGGTGCTTCCCCAGCGCTGTTATTCCAAATCCTCTTTCAACAGCACAGAAGAGAGAACGTTCTGGAGGTGCTCACCATCCAGCTGACAGCCTGGGAACGGAAATCTTCAGGGCCATCAGGTATTTATAAATAAAAAAATCCCATTCCCTGGGCACTCACTGCACCTATTTGGTTTCATCGAAGCACGGCCAGCAAGGGGATCAAGTTGAGCACCAGCTGGACACAGTCCAGTGGCTTTTTTTTTTGACCTTCTCATCATCCTCATGGGGTCATATCATGCCTTGGGCCTGGGTCTGGAGCAGCTGAGGGAGCTGGGGGGGCTCAGCCTGGAGAAAAGGAGGCTCAGGGGGGACCTTCTGGCTCTGCAACTCCCTGACAGGAGGGGGGAGCCGGGGGGGGGTCGGGCTCTGCTCCCAGGGAACAGGGACAGGAGGAGAGGGAACGGCCTCCAGCTGTGCCAGGGGAGGCTTAGATTGAATATTGGAAAAATTTCTTCCTGGGAAGGGTTGTCCATCCCTGGCACAGCTGCCCAGGGCAGTGGTGGAGTCCCCATCCCTGGAGGGATTTAAAATCCTTGTGGATGTGACACTTGGGGACATGGCAGTGCTCGGGGAATGGTTGGACTCAATCTCAGAGGGCTTTTCCACCAACCTTAATGATTCTATTCTATTCTATTCTTTTCATTTTATTCCATTTCTGTAATGCCAAGTCAAAACAGTTTTATCATCACAAGAAGCTGCAGAGCTCAGCAACGCCAAGAAGAGGCTGGAGCCATCTCAGAAGAGATGCTCTGGGATTGTGGGGCAAGCACAATACCTTAATTATTACTCAGAGCTGAAGTCCAAGCTTTGTCCTATACATCGTCATCACTCTGTTTCAGGGTTAACAGCTCATTGAAATGAGATGGGGTCATTCTTGTTTTGGCTGTTTGTGGATTTAAGCCATGAGGACTGGAAGGAGAGAGGCAGAGCTTGGGAGGAAACCACCAGGCAGGTAAGCTCTGGAAGACCCCAAGACATCCAGGACCATTCCTGAATCCAGAAAAAGTAACCCTGTGGTACTGGTTGCTAGAAAACCTCTGCTTTCTGTAGTGGGTGTGAGAGGGAGCGGCTTGTCCACCCTCACTGCAGATTCAGGGACAGAACTGGTCCTCCCACCTCACAGAATATGCTAAGCTGGAAAGATATGCTAAGCCACAAGGATCATCCAGTCCAGCTCCTGGCCCTTCACAGGACACCCCAACAATCCCACACTGTGTCTGAGAGCATTGTCCAAGTGTTCTTGAGCTCTGGTAGCCTTGGGGCTGTGCCCACTGCCCTGGGGAGTCTGGTCAGTGCCCCCAACTCTGGGGGAAGAACCTTTTCCCGAGGTCCACCCTAAACCTCCCCTGACAACTTTAGCCTTTCCCTGGGTCCTGTCACTGGTCACCAGAGAGAAGAACTACTGAGAATTATAGAATGGCTTGGATTGGAAGGGACCTTAATGATTACCCAGTTCCACATCCTGCCGTGGGCAAGGACACCTTCCACTATCCCAGGCTGCTCCAAGCCCTGTCCAACCTGGCCTTGGACACAAACCCCTGAGGATCAGGCTGATCATCTGCATCCTGAGCCCAAATCCTGCACAGCCTGTGGGGCTGAAGGGCAAGAAGCAAAGGCACTCACGTTGAACTCCTCCCGAAAGAGCTTGTTGTCGTCGGCCATGCGGCGGTTGATCTCCTCCTCCAGCTTGTCCACGGGCAGGGGGGGATACTTGCGGTTGGTGCTGGGGGAGCGGGCGAGCAGTGGCATGCTCTGGGGCTCTGCAACGACACCAGGAGTCAGAGGGGCCCTCCCACCTGCCTCCAACCATGCCCAGCACCTGTCACCCACACCCAGGTGGGCACAGGGACCCCCCCCCACACCTCGGCCCGTCCGCTTTTAGGGCCACTTCGCATCCTCGGTATCCCCGTGTTTTCACAGAGTCACAGAATGGTTTGGGTTGGAAGGGACCTGGAAGATCATCTTGTTCCACCCCCTGTCATGGGCAGGGACACCAGGAGTGGCTGAGGGAGCTGGGGGGGCTCAGCCTGGAGAAAAGGAGGCTCAGGGGGGACCTTCTGGCTCTGCAATCCCTGACAGGAGGAGGGAGCCGGGGGGGGTTGGGCTCTGCTCCCAGGGAACAGGGACAGGAGGAGAGGGAACGGCCTCCAGCTGTGCCAGGGGAGGTTTAGGATGGACACTGGGGAAAATCCTTTCATGCAAAGGGCTCTCCATTCCTGGCACAGCTGCCCAGGGCAGTGGTGGAGTCCCCATCCCTGGAGGGATTTCAGAGCTGTGTGGATGTGGCACTTGGGGACGTGGTGGCCTTGGCAGTGCTGGGGGAACGGTTGGACTGGATGATCTCAGAGGGTTTTTCCAATCTAAATGATTCCGTGATCCTC
>NW_020957022.1:0-4040 GCF_003031625.1 Empidonax traillii
CCTGAGGGTGGCTTTATTAAACATTGTGGGTGGGGAGCAGAAAGCAAAGCCAGTGCTTAGGGTACCCTGGAGATAACGTGGCTTATTTTATTACCATATCAAGGACTCCTATTTGGACTGACCAGGATGATAATGGTATTAATTGAGAAATATTCAGTGACTGTCTAGAGGAGAACTCCAGCACCTGGGAACCAAACACATTTTTCACTGTGGTTTGGGGCCAAAGGCTCTTCCTTCCAAGGGTTTGTGCCTGAAATCTGGGAATCCCGCTAGCTCTGACCTAGGTCTGCTCTGCAACCAAATTATCCTCGCCAGACAATTGTTTCTGCAGTTACCTGGCTTACTGATCATCCCACTTGAATTATCACCCCACTTTCAACTTCGAACCGCCACAGTTTTTGAATAAGAGGTTCTCCTAATTTGGCCTGACGTGAAGACAACCCTGCGCCCGGCAAATAATACTATTTTTACTTTTTTTTTTTTGCTGAAGGAGATGATTTTGTTGCACGTTCCTCCTGTCTGACACCGTACGGGAGCCGTAAGTGTTGGCACTGAAAGGAAGGCAGGCATACAAAAAGGCTCAGAGCTGTTGCAGTGGATACACTCAGCTGCTCTTCATCCGTGTCAAATGGATCAGCTGCTAACTTGGGGGAAATAAGGTGATAAAATCCTGCTAAAACGGCACCAATTGAACTGGCTGTGGAAAGCTCAGCTGGCACACGTGGGACCAGCCCTGCAAATCCGCAGCATCTTCTGACACTCCTCTTTTCTGATGAATGGAACACTTCATTCATACTGATGGGAGATGTTAAACAAGTAGTCAGAGCATCCCTGGGAAGGGAAACCCAAACATTTCTCGCTCAAGAGACATGAATTACCACGCCAGTTGCTCAATTTGAGAGCCCCAGGAAGCTCCTGAACTGCTTGCTGTACACTGGATTTTCCAGTGACTAAACTAACGTGCTTCTGAAGGGCTTGTATCTTGAGCTGACAACCTCCCTCACTACCTAAATGAAAGTATTTTCTTTTCCTCTAAGAAAATTAGAAAATGAGGCACTTCATTAAGTCCCTCTGTCATTAGTCCCTCACAAAATCACCTCTCTTCATTGCCTGGCATAATTCTTTCATAGCTGGATGAACCCTCCACACTCCTCTGCCAGCTTCCAAATACTGCTTTTAAAACAGAATGAAAATTCTGTTCATTGCATCAACCTTTTTTTACACAGGGTTGGGGGTTTTGGGTTGGTTTGTCTTCACATTTGATTAGGTTTTATTCTCAGACCTAAGACAGAACTACTTGGAGTCCTCCAAGAACATTAATATTCCTTTCTCTGCACCCACTATAAAAATAAAAATTATATTCACAGGAGCATTATATGGAGAAAAGTCCTGCAAGTCAGTCTTTACAGAACCATGATATATTTTTTACGTGTATTTACATTTTACCCCAAGGTTTTCCCAAACTTTTTTGGTTCTTATTTGGTTAAAAATAAGAAAAAAAAAAAAACAAAGCCAACTTATTTAAGCTCTGTGTGTTGCAGATCTATCTAAAGCTTCCCTTACTCCAGACAGAAACAAAGCTGACCCTTCAGATTTCATAGATCAAGTCAATGATAATAATAATAATAATAACAATAATGTTTTCTAAATTAGGGAAAGAAAAATAAGCCTGTTTTCTCATAAGTCACAAGCAGAAAGAACCTTCTGCCCCCACACCCCTGTAATTTTACTCCACTTAGACCCTGTTTCCTTTGTAGCATCAGAGAACAGGTTGCTCCTCACAAGGAGTGGTTGTTGCTCTCTGGGCTACAAACACAAAAGAAATTGTTTCATCCCAGTGAAAAATCAAACCCAGCAAGCTGGGGTTTAATAATTTAATAATAATACAACTCATTTTTGCTCCCAGAATCCCATCCAGAAACAGAATACATGCCCACTGATGGTGGGCACAGCTCTCAGCCCCACTGACATCTTGCTGTCAGACCCTTCCTGTGGGATACCCTGCACATGCCAGCACAAAAGTTCCACCTTCAGGTTTCAGTCACCAAAATGCAGAAGCGTATTTTCTGCACTTACACGGCTTTCATCAAGGAAGAATTAAAAATGATGCAACTCCTCATCAGCGACGTCAGCAAACGGGCCGAGCATTGCAAACACCAGCACTGCCAGGAAAAAAGAACATTGTTGGCTTAATTAGTCACGTCATAGCTGTTTTCTAGAACATAAAAATGAGGGAAAAAAACTTAAGCAATGTTTTTTATTAAAGTATGGTCGGGAGTATTTCCCTGCTGGACAAGTTATGGAATACAGGGTTTCATGGGAGATCCTGGCAGAAGGTTTGCTTTACTTGTGTAAATTAATTCCTGGAGCCCAGCTCACTGCAACCTGTTCAGAAACACACTCAAGTGTGTGATCTGAAAGAAAACGTGCTTTTAGTCAGTGGGGATCCTACTGAGGAGTTGAAGTTTGATCTGTAAACTCTGTCACGGATTATTTTTCCCCTCTTGAAAACTGCACATTGAGAGGCTCATCGTGAGCACCAGTGGCTCAGTGTGAGATTGAACACTTGAAACTCTGTGAAACCCTGTCACTGGCTGCTGGAATGCTGGCACGGAAGTTAATTCAGTTATTTTAAAAAGAAATAGAGAACAGAATTGGTAGTGCCCCTGCCACTGACTTCTCATGAGAGAAAAAAAAACCTGAGAGGCTCTTCAGAGGAAAAGTTCACCAAGCCATGTGTGTGCTCAAGTTTATTCATTCAGTTTGTTCAATCAGGTTTGTTTATTCAATTAATGAACTGGAAAAGTGTTCTCTCATTAGCAGGTGTGTTGATTTTTACTTCCCTGTTTTAAAAAAATATATATATATCACCCATTCTCTATAAAATCATTAATTGTATCAATTTAAATTGTTAATTAGTTTATACTGTATATTGTAAATTAACTTATATTGTTATTTAATCCCAAATCCACACCAAAACCTATCCCTGCCAAATGGCCTTTGCAGGAGATCTGTGACACGTATTTTAAAAAGTTAGTCTTAAATATTTGGTTCTATATAAAATATGCCCCAAACGTTCTTGGTTTCAAAAAGATTTCCTCCACTGTTTTTTATCCACTTGCAGTTTATTGCCAAGGGAGGTGTGATTTGGGACAGAGGAAAGGATAACTGGAGATTTCAGGGCATATTCATCACCAATCCCAACACTTAATCACTAGAGGGAAAAAAAAAAAAAAAAGGATTATAAGGAAAGGCTTTCTCTAGTCCAGATTTTTGGTTATTCAAGTTCAAAACAATTAACACTACGAATTTCACGAAGCCTGAGAAAAATGTTTCAACTCTTCTCCATTCATCTCACCTGGTGGTATTTTTCCAGAAGGTCTCCAAACAACGTTCCCCAAGGACTGGGTTTCTTCCTGGTGAGAATTTGAAACCCTGAAGTCCAAAGCAATTATGACTATTGTTGTGCTCCAAGAATTGTCTTGTCACAGTTAAAAAAAAAAAAAGAATTTGAAGGAGCTTGAAGTCTGATTGGTTTAAGTGGTGTTTACCTGGCAGGCACAGGCTTTTCCCACAGGATCCATTAAGGATAAATAAAGGAAATTCAATCCAATTTCAATAAGCTCTTTTTTTCCCCTACCAGAACTGCAGCTGCACTAGAAGAACAAGGGCAGGACGAGTTCCTCCCCAGCGCTGTTCCAAAGGCCCAGGGGCACATTCCATAGGTGAAGAAAACAAGGATGCTGGAGTCAGGACTTCTGGATGGCAGGGAATTCTGCTCTGGGAGCAGAATTTAACCAGAAGTAGGAATTAGCAAGTGAAGGATCAGCACCTGCAGGCAAAGGAGCAAACCTGGGGCAGGTGTTCGCACAGGCTGTGGGGAAACACTGTTCAAGCTCACCTGGGGGGAGACAAGCACATTTTATTTCAGGTCTCTTTAAAAATATGAGGAAAAGAAGAACAAGTAATAGGAGTGCCAGTGGAACTTCAAAAGAAAAAAAAAACACCAACACACCACCAACAACAAAAAAAACCCCAAA
>NW_020957022.1:4464-31980 GCF_003031625.1 Empidonax traillii
AAAAAAAAAAAAAAAGCCAAACAAAAAACCCCCAAACAACAAAAAGAAATTGTAACCGACTAAACATTTTATTAGAAGTGAACCAGCTCCTTATGGTTGAATGGTAAACATACAAACATATTTTGTGTCAATTCTCTTAAAAACATACTAGGTAAGGAAATAGAAATGTAATTTCAATGCCAGTGGAACTTTAATTAAAAACAAAACAAAACAAAACACAAACCCACCCCATAAACCCACAACACCCCAACAAACAAAAAAACCCCACCAAACAAACAAACAAAAAAAACCCAAACCAAAAACAAAGTCTAAATTGTAACCAACTTAATTTTTTATTAGCAGTGAAACAGCTCCTTGTGATTGAATTGGGAATAGTGCAGGAAGTTCTAAGGATGAAATTTTCTCACGGGGAAGAGAACACTTGAACTGCTTATTCCTTTCACCTGCAGAGCAAGAGGGGCACAAAAACCACCCCTGAAGTACATCCAGACCCCAGCAAATTTCCATATTCCCACTCAGAAATATAGAAATTCCTGTGCTGCTCCTGTTCCCTAAAGTGCAAGACAATTATTTCTTTAGAGCAATGTTTAATATGGATGAGACATTTCCCTTTCCAAGCACCTACAGAACTAATGTTCATTGGAATTCATGAGAAACTCAAAACTTGTTTGAAAACTGAGAGAAATTGGACTTTCTGGACCTTCTATAAAAGTTTTGGCATTTAGATTTTTGGGAGGTTATGCTTTGGTTGGTTTGTTTGTTTCTCCAAAGGAGAATTTGAAAAAAAAAAAAAAAAAAAAAAGATAAAACTATATGATAAAATACTTAGATGAAGGCCAGCAGAAAATATCTTTGCTGCAGAGATAGACCCATCCCTCTGGAAATATGTTACATAACTTTCTGATATGTTATATCAGAAAGAAGGCTGCTATTGGTCCTTACAGATCACTTCCCGGAGCATTATCTTCCAGGGCAATCATTGCTCAAAGAACTGAAACCTTGACTTTCTAATTTGAGCTTTTAGTTTCCATTTTCAGGCCCTTGATCACCACGTGCTGCTCTGCTGCCGTGGTGTGACCAAAGTAGGTCTCTCCTACTTGCCTGAAACCCGAAATCATCTGCAATCTGCTTTCTTACAATCAGAAAGAGTTCTGAAGTGAAAGAGAAGTGATCCTGCTTCACTTTTAGCCCTTTATTTATCCCCATACCTACCAGAAACGTGAGGAAAAAAGTAATTTCCTTCTTCTTTTCCGTCTTACATGATTTTATTATGTCCTTTCCTCTCGGTCTCTTTTCTTTGAATGAAAAAAAAAAGAAAACAAACCCCACAAGAATTTCAAGCTTTACTTTGTGGCCTTCTTATCACAGTGCTGGTGTTGGCTGCTGCTTTCCAGCTTGGAGAGACCCCAAACACTGCCCTGTTCTTTCTTCAGGAGCACTGGGCAGGACCTTGGAAAAATCACCAGGGCACAAAGCTTTTCACATGCCCCCTGTGCATCTTCTTGAACTGGGCCTGCCTTTTTTACAAAGAATTTCTGTTCTCTGCTAAATCTGATTTTCTGCTGGTAATCTATCGGCAGCTTCCTCTCTCCACTAACTAGTGAAATAATGTTTTCTTAATTTTACAATCAATATACTTGCACTGGATGTGTTTTTTCAAGCTCGTCTCACCTTCTGCTGTGACTTTTCCAGTGTTGCTCAGTTTTTATTCTGCTGCTCTCACTCTTTCTCTTCTCAGGGGTGTTGAATCAATTCTACTTGCCTTTGTGTTTTATCCTGATGTTTTCCATTAGCAAAAAGACCTTGTTTGTGCCCAGGGCTCTTCTCCTGGGCAATTTTCTCCTCTCCATCCAAATTACCTGAATTTCTTCCACCTGCCCCTTCCATAGGGACAAGTTTTGAAGTCCTTGTCCAAGCTGCTTTGTCTGTGTGTTTGTGCCACTCCCCTCACCCCATTTCAAACCTCATTTAAATCCACCCTGGCCAAGGGAACATTGGCAATCAAGGATGACTTCAGATTTGGACCCCTCGAAGCAGAAACTTCCTGGCATTCCAAGTTCTGTGGGCAGAGGAGTTTCAGTATTCCACATGGCAGAGATATATCAGAGACCACCTTTTTTTGCAGTGGCTGCAAATAACAGGGAATAACCTCCTCCTTGTTACCAAGCAAGACCAGGTACATTCAACAGGGCAAAATGAGGACAAAATTAAAGACAGAGATTTGAGTGCTACCTAATTTTTCAACGCCCATCTCCAAAGCCACTATAAAAGAAGGTAGGGCAGTAGGAAGCACATGGGTATCACTTAGTTTTTGTTACTTTGAAGTAGCCAGAGAAATAAAGCATCACATGGATCTTTGAGAAAAGCTCAGGGCACTCAAACACCAAGTCCCAGAGTTACAGTGAGTCAAACCCTTGACCTGAACCCTCAACTAAACAAAATGTAGCAAAAATCTAAAAAAATAGATAAGACATATTTGCATTAAACATAATTCTATTCAAGATTACAATTACAAAAATCTCTACCAAAAAAAAAAAAAAAAAAAAAAAAAAAAAAAAAAAAAAAAAAAAAAAAAAAAAAAAGCCTTTACTTCTGCAAGTTAAGAAGAATTGTGAAGTCACTAATCTCATATAAATCTAAAAGGAACAGGAAAGGTCCGTGAGAAGGATGACACAGGAAGAGTTGCTATGTAGATCTTACATGTTTTCTGCATAAAATATGACATTTCTAACTTGACTGAGATACAGAAAAAAAAAAGGGAAAGTTTATATCAAAGAGAGAAAGCTCATTTTAACAACCCTCTGAAAACAAAAGCAGCAGTAGTGTTTGTCTTTCCAGGATCTGATGAAACCAGAGGTTGTTCAGCTGAAATCCACGTTCCACGCCGCTCCCAGTACAGAGCCCATGTGGGGGGCTCTCTGTCCCTGGAGTGCCCAGTTCGGTACTGCCACACAAAGCCCCTCCTGCAGTGGTGCAGGATGGAAGGAGCCACCTGTGTGCAGCTGGAGAAGGGCCAAGCAAGATGGAAGTCGGACTCTGTGTTCGCTCTGGAGATCTCCCCGGTCCATCAGAACCACACCGGGCGCTTTCGGTGCCAGGGCAAAGGGGGCAACTTCTCCATTGAGAGCCACGAAATAAAGGTCATCGTTGAAGGTGAGCCCCCTGGGTTGTGAGAGAGCCCTGTTAGACAAAAAGAAATGCCATTTACGGCAATATTCCTGCCTCCTGGAGCACAGCTCCTGGCGTGTTGGACAGGGAGCAGAGTTGTGCTGGTACCTGCCTCTTCTTCCCTGCTTTTGGTAGAAAAGAAACCAAAGGAAAGAACAAATAAAGAAATAGCAGGGGGATCTGGAAGAGAAAGGCAGAGCTGCCAACACCAAGCAGCCCATCTGGTAATTAAAAAAATATCAGTTGGGACAAAAACAGCTTGTGGGAGCGCGGCCTGGTTGGGCATCACAAGGACTGGACAAGGATGCAAATGCTCCTGGAGCAGCAGTCACTGAGGCCACACAACAGCAGGGAGGACAAAGCAATTCAAGTGCCTTGCTGAAAAATTGCCTCCTTGCAACAAACAGGGTAGGATTTTGTACCCCAAGAATTTCAAGAGCGAGAAATATTTACAGTAGTTTTAAATGATCTTAAGGGCAAATTAGATCTTCTCATTGCTTGAGTTGGCGTTCCAACCTAGAGATGAGGAGCTGTGTCTGCCCTCCTCAGCCTTGCTCTGCAGCTCTAGAAAGTGGTCTGTGTGGTCCTAATGTCCTCCTGAGCCCAGGCAGTGAGACCTAAGGTTGTTCTGTTGCCAGTTCCTCTCCTGGGAAGTTAATGAACTTTAAAACCTTGCTTAATGCTGCAACAGGGAGAGCAACACACAAAAAAATAAGGTTTTCACACAAATGTCCAGCTCCTGATGCATATTTCCTTTGAAATGTGTTCTGGTGATCTATTTGAATGCCCAAGAGGTCTGAAAGATAGAACTACTCTGTCGGCAGTGGGAGACAAATTCATTATCCCCCCCTTCCTCCAAAACACCTTTCCCTTTGCTTGATGCCATCGGTGCCAAATGTCAAGTTGCTGTTTCAATTCCCTGTCCGCCTTTTCTCTTTCAGAGAAGTCTGTCAACATCACAGTTTCACCAGAAAGTAAGTTCTTGTTTCCTCTTTAAGAGAAAGGAACTAGCCTGTATTGCTATGAATCTCTGGCCTGTGCAGTCCAGACAAGTTCTGAACTCGCTGCTAAGCTACAATTGCTTTCCTCCTGCTTGAGCAAAATACAGGCTCTCAAGGGGCACAGATTTCAAGGCTGGGACTGTCCAGAATTCAGCATAAAAGGCAGAAAGCCAATTAAATTACCTCCTGTGCTCTACACTACACTTCTGGCATATTGTTCAATATCCCAGTAATAATTGGCTGACACATAAAAAGCATTAGGATCATGCTATGCCATCACTTTGAACACAGCCTGAAATGTGGGTTTTACCCACAGTGGTCCGTTGTTCACAATCACAACTGCAAAAAATACGTTGGAATTTCGGAGCATTCCTCTAATGCTGAGCCTCTCTTTGCTCCTGCCATGCATCAGTCATGAATTACAGCTCCCCCTGCACTTCTCCTTCCAGCATCTTCTCACTTTGTGGGATGCCCATGGAGTTCAGGTTATCTCCTGACAAGTCACAGAATGTTTGTACATTTAAGGATTTAGTTGCATCAGAAAGACATAATACTAAGAAAAAAAAAAAAGAAAAAAAAAAAAGTAAAAAACCAGTCAATAATTTTTCTATGCTAATGCAATTTTAGATACCACCAGAATCTCAGAAGAGTCTCAACAATCTGGAAACTACAACATATTGCACATTATTTATGCCTCAGCACCCGTGGGCCTGTGTTTGTTCATCATTGGATGCACGTTTTGGGGTCTCAAGAGGTGCCAGGGTAAGTAGTTTTAAACTCAGTTTTAAGCTAAGCTTTGCCTAGGGTGCATTTCATTACACCCCTTCTCATGGCTTCAGGGAAGTTGCATTCAAAAGCTCTACGAAAATCCCCCTATTGTGATGTCCTTCAGCAGCGTGTGCCAGTTAAGATATTGAATTTTTAAGACCTTAATTTGCCCCATATATTGTTCCCTTACGGAGACAGAAGGATGGAAGTAAAGCAATAAAAACCTCAGAGTTTACAACAGTTTTTTTTTTTTCTTTCTTTTTCCCAGCAAAGCAAAAGAGAACTCCACTGGCACAACAGAGACAAGAGAGCCTGGTATGTTCAACTTTTCCCACCAGAAAACCTTTGTGTAGTACAAAACATGGCACAGGATCAGAGGCAGAGTCAGGGACCTTCTTTGTGCCTGGATGGTTTGCCTGGAATGAGACATCACCATGGCTGAGGGAAAAGAACTAAGGGTCTTAGACACAAAGATACTTTAAATTCCTCTTAAATCGCAATTTAGGCATCTAAATTCCTCTTAAATCACAATTTAGGCATCTAAGTTCCTCTTAAATCACAATTTAGGCATCTAAGTTCCTCCGAAATCACAATTTAGTATCTAAATTCCTCTTAAATCACAATTTAGGCATCTAAGTTCCTCTTAAAACATATTAATTCCCAAGTGCCTTCCCTATTCTAAGTAATAGTTCAGGTATCTGAAGCACCTGAGTTGAGCTGGTTCAGACTGTCTGTGGAAGACAAAATATGACCCACAGAAGGAGGTAAATGACTGAAAATAAAGGCTTTAATGTGGGACTAACAGGAATTCAACAAGTCCTGCAATTAGTTCCAGAGAAACCAGATGTGCAGAAGGCAGAACACTAAAGGTGCAAGCAGAGCTGACAATTATCAGTCACTGGGGTGGTGCTGGTGGGGATCAGAGAAAAATGAATGACAGCAATGAATGACTTAGAGGGGGTGAATTTATGGAGGAAGATTTTGCTTTGGAGAAGGAGAAAGATTTAATTGGAAGATAGTAAGAAAGAAGATAAGAAGCAAGAGATCAGGAAATAAGGGAATAGGAGGCAATGAGGAAAGGGGAGGGTGGGTTTTGGAGGTGGAAATAAGGAAGATTCCATAAACTGTTAAGGGAAAGCCTTGAACGAGCAGCATAGAAGAGCTCTCACAAAATGCTAAATCAGTTTTGCCTTAAGAAGTTGGCATCTGGCAGGAAAACACATGAAAGTTTGGGAAGGGAAATGGAGAAAGGCAGGACACAGAAGAGTGATTTCTACCTTTATTCCAAAGATCAGAATAAAGTCCAGTCACCAGGTGAATCCAATCCAGCTCTGCTCAAAAGCAGTTTAAAGGGGATAAAACACCTCGGACAAAGGCTCTTATTTAGGAAACAAAGAACTCTACACCCTGCTGTGGTTTTTTTTGCAGGTCAGGAGCCCAGCAGCTGCTCCATCCCCCGGTGCTGGAACAACTCAAGCTTCAGAAGAAAGCCCCTCTCTCTACTGTCCCATGGCCAGCCCACTACAGGCCTTGAAGGACCACGCAATTTATGACAACGACGTCCCTCCCCGGAACGCTCAGAGGAGAGCACTTCCCTCACCCTGCAGCTTTCCTGGTGTCCCTTCCACCCCAGTTTTACCTGAAAGCCCAGATACCCTCACCTACGCTGCACTGAACCATTCTGCCCCCGCAGGAAGATGGCAGAGAAGGGAACGAGCCCCGGTAAATGAAGCTACAGAATACGCCTCCATCAACGTGCATCGGTGAACACGGCCAGGACTTCTGCAAACAACTATTTTTGCAGTCTCAGTTCCAGCATCCCTCCAGGATGTTCATTTCTCTCTTGGGAGAGCTTCCTTTCATTGAGAAGGACCAATGGATGCTCTGCTGCAACACCAGAATTCAAAACACAGCCCGTGTCAATGGGTGGGTATTTGCACTGTGTGTTTTTCTCTTAAATATTGGAATAAAAACAGTCAGTTTGGTTTTTTTACCTTTTTTTCTTTCTTTCTTTTTAATTTTTCCCCAGTATTCTGCTTCTACTATGGCTTGAGTAACCACAAAAGGGAGAAAGGAAAGGTTTTCCTAGGATAGCAACATGCAAAATGAACCTGTGAGGAAGATGATACTGAGTCAGGTTCATTTGTCCCAAGGAAAAGTTGGTGGGAGAATTTTTCTCTGAGTTTCTAAGAACACCCTTCCAAGGGTGCAGCTTTTCAATCCAGTTCACTCTACCTCCTTGCAGAGTTCTTTGAGAATCAGGAATGTCTAAAGCTGTTATTAACCAAAATCTAGTGAATAATAATGTGTGTGTTTGTATTTTGTGGAAGGAGGGGAGGGTTGTTTTACAAAGAATTCTCACAAATAAAGTGTGAGAAAATACTTAAACATAGCAAGTTCTCTTATATTTATATATAAATATTTCTCTTGGTGGGATGATTGACTGGTGAAGTTATTGCATATTGCTTTTGTCCACAATGGATCAATGGAAATAACAAATGATCAGCAGTGACTGACCCCCCCCAGTCAAAAATCAAACTTTCTGCTCACAAATAACCACATATAACTGTGTCATGCTAAGTTTTCTTCCCAACACTGGCACAAAAAAAATGTGATTATGCATCATACCTGGGTTTGTGGCAAAGAAGATAAAAATGAGATAAAGATCAAGGGTGCCCTTTGAAGTTTGGAAAGAACATTTGTGCCCCTCGTCTGCACCAGTTTTTCAGCTCCAGCTTGGATGCTGCACCTGCTCTTGCAAAATATCGCTCTTAAAATTACCTGCAGTGACATTTGCAGCAGAGGGTTTTTACAGCAGCAGGCAGAGAGCCTTCAACTTGGTTCACATCCACCTCGGTGTTCTGGTGAGCTGGACGGTTTGTTGTGCTTATGGTGCTCTTGGGATCTGCCTCCCCCTCACCTCTGAGCTCAGCCACAGTACCTGTGTGGATAAAAATCCGTGGTAATTAGTTCTGTGCTCAGTTTCTGCACCGAGTTGGTAGATCAGTTTTTGGGTTGTTTTTTGGTTTTTTTTTAAATGTATAAATTATCATTCCAGTAAATCATTGACAATCCTCATTAAAACAAAAGTAGTAGAAAACTGTCTTCTAGAAAAATTCAGCTGCTCTTTTTGAGTTAGTGGGCCAAGGCTTATATTGCCAGAGATGAATTATTTTAGGTGAAAGACTGAATAACTCGGAGTAAGTTGGGTATGAAAAGGTCCAGAAACAGAGCCTTGATTGTATTTCTTGCTCAGATGCTAAAGGTACAATTATTTTTACAGACAAGCAGCTCTGCTTCTGTGACACAGATTCCACCTCAGCAGCCTTAAACTGAAAAACAAGGTTTGTTCAGAGCAGCCCCAGACTGATTACTGACATTTGGGACCTGGAACGAGACTGAACACACATGCAAGGTGGATCACACCATCAGGGCATGCAAGGCCTGGTGAAATCTTCACGTGGTGTGGCTTCACCTGTACAGCAAGGCTGAGCCTGGGCTCGATCAGGTCCCCAGAGAGCCCAGTCTGATTTGGAAGATGAGATTTTTTGCAGATAAACAGGAAGTTCCTCACCATTTCACCGACAAGCAGAGCTCGGGAGCTTTGCGGTGGCTTCACTTTTTTTCAAGCAGACAAATTGAAAGGCTGTGCCTTTTGAAGCAGGGAAACTAAAGGTGCTGACTGAAACCTTCTGCCTCTTGAGGGGCTGATGATCCGTGCAGATAAAGCTCAGCATCGCTCAGTTTTCACAGCCCTCTGGAAGAAGTGACAAAAGGTGCTTTCCACCATCCACTGGCTCTAAAACTGCCCAGTACAAGGAAGGACCCTGCTAAGGTAGGGTCACTGAGGGTGCTACACTCTCATCTCAGTTGTCTTGTGCACCTTTCCAGAATATAATTCACACTTGGAACATGCCCCCCAACGCTGGTGGCGGCGAGGCTCGGTGGATGGTCACCAGATTTCACACCTCCACCTCGAAGCACACCCCACCAGAGGGGCAGGGCAGCCTCCTGACTCACCCTGTGCGCTCAAGGCGTGACCAAAAAGGGCCAGCTCTGGGTGAAACCACGCAGTGAAACCACACAATCACAACAGTGCACAACGACCCAAAGGGCAGGAGAAAACAAGCAGGCTCAGCACCCCCTCTGGGGGAGAGGAACAGCCCCCCTGAGATGTGATCTGAGGTCCTCCAGTTTACATGACTCCGTTTCCCAGGTCTTGCCTCTTTCCTTTTTGCCATTTTTGCCCCAGCTCTTTCTGCACAGGTACAGTCACACAGGAAGCCCAGAGAACAAGAGAGGCCAAGCTGCACGAGCTCTCAGCTACACCCACAAACCCACGCAGGGGGAAGAGAGTGAAGTCTGGGGGACTGAAGGTCTGCTGGTGCCAGCAGAGCACAAGTGACTGCTCTGCACTGCAATCTCCTGCAAGGGAGGGACATGTGACAGGTTCCTCCCCCCTCGAGGAACCTGCACAAGCCTCTTAAGAGATTAGATGTTCACTTTGTCCAGTCGTTCCCACTGCCCCAAACGGTGCCTCTTTATAAAGACACAAAACATTCACACCACTGTGACCTTCATTCACTCGCCAACTCTCGTGCCCCAAATTTCTACCAGACAGACAGGGGACTTCTCCTGGCAAACCACAAGCTTTTTCATACTGCTAGATCAACCAACAGCCTGCTGAGCCTCGTTTCTCCACCTACCTTTTTTTTGCAATACTTTCCCCCACATCCCCACTGAGCCCCGTTTTAGCTCATAAGGCAGCAAGGAGAGCACAGGAGGAGGTGCTGCAGCCGACAGCATGTGAGAAGTGGAACTTGAGCCTCCAGATAGATGGCATTGCCTCACACTGCTGATTTTCCTGTAGTTTTCCACCTAAGAGAGTGGTCAGTTTTGTAAATTTACAGGAATGCTCCCAAAAACAAAGGAATTGGGTGCACAATGTTTGTTTTTCAGTTCAGCTGAGCTGCTCCACCCAGGTCCTGCTGTACCTGCATTGCCTGCAGCGTTAAGGCTGTGGACTTTGGAAGGAAAAGGGATGGCACAGAGGGAACCATGGGATGGTTCAGGACTTGGCAGCCAAGCTCCACACCCCAGCCTCATCCCTGCACACCCTGTGCTGCCAGCTTGGATCTTCCCAACCTCTGGGCAAGTGGTAGCATTCCCAGCATCTCCCTGCATCCCAGGTGCTCATCTGGGACAGAAGGCACAAGCCCAGAGCTGAGCCCTGAGACCAGACCACGGCAAAGGCAGCTGAAGGAAGAAGTGAACATCCATTTCCCTGAAGAGGGATGCTCCCTGTCCTGCTCTGTGCTGGGGGTTCCTCATTCTGTGGTCTCCGTGGCTCTGCTTCCCCACCATTTCGTGTCAACAAACGTCAGCCAAGGCGAATGGGAATCAGAGACAGGAACAGATACTCCAACGGCAACCAGGGAAGAGAGAGGAACAGATTTCAGGGGCAGAGAGGGAGCAGGAGAGCTGGATGGACACCCAGAAAACGACCCCCCGAGCCTAGATGACAGTGGATTGATTTGGCTACAAAGCTTGAGGAGAAGACAACCCCATGTCCCTCAACACAGACAAAATGAAGAAATCTCATTTTTCTGTGAGTTTTAAGTGGCAGCTACTATTTTCCATTAAAAAAGGGCCAGGCCTGCTCACACTCTACTCCTGCTCACCTGATGAAAACACCTGAGAACCACAAAAGCCCACACTTTCCTCCCCGCAGCCGAGATCACCACGACCTTTACATCCCTCACCACCACATATTACATCTCTAGCCTGAGCTCAAACTTCAAACTCCCATTCCCCTTTCTGCCTTCTCATACACACACATCCCATGGTGACCCACAGGGGAACAACTACTGCCACAGTTACTGGGAAATGACTAAAGCAACAGGCAACAATCAGTACTGGAAACACTGTTCAGAGGCTGAGCTCCCAACTGCTACGAATCCTGTCACATCATAAATAACTGTATAATTAACTGCACATCTTGGATAATTGGTTTGAGTCAGGAGACATGAAGTTTGGGGTTAAGGTGTAACCAGACTTAAGTGAGAGCACAGAAGTGATCATTTTGCACAACTGGAGAGTAAAATTTTGCTGCCTTGGAGCTGGCGGTGTGGCATCTGCATTTTCATCCAAATGGTATTTATCCTCAGGTAAACTAACTTGAGCTCTTTTTTTCAGAGGAGATTTGCTAGAGAAAGCAGTGCTTTGCTTTCTGGCTGTCTCACCTCTGCGCATCATCGCTGAGACTCCACTCTCACTGCAGCTCAGCCACCTCTGCTGCTGAGGCACAAACCTGTCACCTGGCAGTGAATCACTCCCTCTCAGCTGCAGAAAGAGTCCAGCCACTCAGGGACAGCCATATCCAAGTTCACTACTTGGTGCATGAAAAGGAACTTCAGGATCCTGCACTTGGCAACCAACAGCCAATGACAGGCAGTCTCTCCGAGTTAATTCCCAAAGGTCGAGCTGCCTTGGCTAATAAGGATCTCTTAAACCTGATAATAACCACCTGTCTATGTATTTCCCTCTGAAATTGTGGCTAATAATCCTTTCAGTAAGTGACTTGCCCCTCAGCTGGGGTATTTACCCAGAAAAGGGCCCAGCTGGTGCACGAGCAGCATTTCTGCACGTGGCCAGATGCCCCAGCACTCATCTGCTGCCTCAGGCCTGGAACTGGGACCACATCTCCTCAGGTCTCATCACTGTTTGCTCTGTGCTCACAAAGAGCCAGCTTTTCACCTGACATGAAGGGATTCAGCACCATCAGTGTCTATAAAGTTATTTCACCCCATCCTGGTCTGTAGGTGTTTGGATTTCGCAGACAGTCCATCAAACAGTGCTCAGGATAATCTATAAAGTCACTATTCACAGATTTCTGGTTGCAGTCTGAGAGCTTACATTAATTTTCTCCTATGTAACCTGCTCCAAAACAATGCCTGCCTCAGTAAAAGAGGTAGGATTACTGAATTTTGGTGTGCAATAAGACACTTACCCACTTTCTAGTGTTTCTGGATTAGGGGGAGGACAGTAAAGCTATTTCAGTTGTTAATACACAAAAGTCTAAGTAAAATTTACACTGGGAATTTAGCCTGCATTTACACAAATTCTGCAGAGGCTAAGAACCTTTGGGAAATGGCATTTCAAATGCACTTAATAAAAATAACAAATAAATTGCAGCTCCCTTGGTCTTCATTGACAGGCACAGTTTTGTGGAAGGAGCGGTAGCTTCAGTAGGCACTGTTTTCTCAAGAAAGCCATATTTAGAAGGTTAACTACAGTGCCAACCTCTGTCATGGCAGGAAAGCAAGGCACAGAAACTCAACTTATCTAACTTTTGTTAGTGGTATCACCCCCAGCTGGGGAGCTCACAGATGCACACCATGGTCGAGTACCTCGGTCAGAGGCTGAAAACCCCTGTGAGCTCCCTCCTCTCTGCACTCTGGGGACAAACCTCAGCTGAAACAGCGGGCCCTGCACTACATGCAGGTGATGGGAAGTAAAAGCCTGCTTTGATTTTGGACTTGTCACGATGAAACAAAGGTTGAGCAGAAACGGCTTCCGACACCCAACTCTTTCTTCCGGCGCGGTTTCTCTTCTGCCCTCGAGGGGCTTCAGAGCTCTGGGCCTACAAGAGAGAAGTGAAACACAAACCAGAGATAAAACAGGAGTGTTAAAGCGCTTCAAATCACGGGGGCTCTACCAGGAAGGAAGCTCAGAACACGAGTGAACAAAACGAGAGCAAAAAAAACTCCCCCCAGGACTCCAGGGACTTCACGTTCCTTTGCAACAGCCCTTGCTCAAGTGCAGATTTCCACTGATATGTGCAAGGTTTCTTCAAAGAGAAACATTAACTGGGTCAGGGGATGGGCAAGGCTTCGCTTGCTCATCTCCTGAAGCTTTGCATCACCTGCCTGGTGACAAAGAACGGTAGCACGATCAGCACTGTCACCAGCACGGGAGGACCTGGAAGTTTCTTTCCCTAATAAGAAAGGTGAACAGACACGAGTCATCCCTGAAGTTGCCTTTGTAACACGTTTCTCAGCACGTTTCTGCCAAAAAAATCCCCTCATTGGACATGTAAGAAATGTGAACTGCTTGGAAATCAGACAAGTCCTTCCTCTGACTGCTGTTCTTTCTGCTCTTTTAAATTGCTTGACATCTTTCTTGAAGCACAATGCCTGAAAACCTGGGCTCAGTGCCTTCTAAGATCCTATTTCTCCAAATTTGAGAACTGTACTCTCTGCTAATTCTTTAGTTTCTTTACAGGGAAGAATAAAATCTGCGTTAGACAAAAGACTGTGAATTCCGAGTTCTGGAAACTCCGTTATTGTTCCAGCAAACACACAGGTAAATAAGGCTTCACCCTCACATTATGAGAACAATTTTAAAACCATAACATCAAGGGCAACACGGATTGGGAAAATTCTTCATAGAGCTGAAAATTAATTTTCAATTTGAAAATTAATGTGTTTACTTTAACAGGAGCTGTGACAACCCTGGGCCTGGACACGCGTGCCAGCACCTACTTCAAAGACTGCTGTGGAAAGAGGAGCCAGGAACATTTTACTCCACTGTTGTTACACACACTCCAGGTTCTCTGGGTAGAGGATGGCAAAGGATGTAGATGAAAAATGATGAAGTAATCTCCTGTTTTTACTTTATCTGATTATCATGGAAGGTGAGGTGGAAAGTACCAGCCTTGCAAGACATGCTGTCGCCTTTCATCTCCTACTTGCACGGAAATTCTGGACACATGTGTCAGAGCATCCTGCTTCCTCTGGGAGCTGTTTTGACTGAAACTCCTGATCATCTGAACCTGCTTGTGAAAAAACAACGCTTGAAATCTGTTCAACGTACCAGGGGTGTACACAGAGAGCAACCTTTACAGTTCCCTCAGGTGGGTAAATAGGAGAGGTCCAACACAACCAGCTGCAATCCCAAGTTACATTGCCTCTTACAACAGACATCACCATCCAAGTTCACCACCCTAAGCTAAGAGCTCTTCCCAGATGGTTTAGTGATGGTGAAGTCTCACAAAAGGAGTGGGTGCTATGAAGGAAATACAAGTGAAAAACCAAGGAGAGCCACAGCAGGGAGTTTTTTCCCAGTGTTTGCCAGAATTTTACCTCTCTGCTGCTATGGGGGAAAAGCCAGGATAACAACAACAGGGTGTTCAAGCCTGCAGGATGCTGTTTCTCCCAGCACAGTAGCACCAAGGACCAAAAAAACCCTCGTGCTGCGATTCCACCACCCTCCACCCCAACTTAGGCATTACAGCAATAACTTAGTTATTCAGGAAACACCACAGGTCCAGCTTTAAAGCCCTTTCCAGCACATATAAAGTCAGAAAGAGTGACCAAAACCTCTGCCACCTGAAGGGAACCTCCTCCTCCTCCAAAGGGAAGAAAGGGCAGGGGGGAGGATGGAGGAGTGGTGGCAGGGGCTGAGCGATGCCCGCCTGGCAGTGCTCTCTCCCCTTCCCGTGGGGTTTGTAACTCCGTGGGCTGTCGGGCAAAAGGAACTGCAGCTTTTGACAGGCCACTAGATGGCAAGAAACGGCAGGAATTGAGCACCGGCTGTGCCTTCTTCCCTGCGAGCCGGACACCCCAGCCAAGCCTGCAGATCGTCCTTCCTAAAATCAGGGGCTGCATCAGAGCACAGACAAACCCCTTCTGCACACAGATTAAATCTGCAGGCCTCGAATTATTTTTTTTTTTTTCCTTTAAGGTGATATTTCAGGCGTTCTTCGGTTTTGCTTTGCCTTCCCACAGTGCTGAAAAAAGCCCTGGCACCTGCTTTGAGATGCCACTGAACTGTGGTGTGGAGGTGATGCATGAACAGAGCCTGCTCGTTTTGGGGAAGTGCAGCTGCTCCTCTGAGGTTTTTTTGGAAGACAGGATGGCATGCTGCCAGCCCAAAGTGGGTTTTGTTGATTAAGAACAAACCAAACCCCTCACACCTTAAATTATGCCCTTAATTGCTCATCCTTTTGCTCCCTTGGCTGCAGTGTTCGGTGGCCTGAGCAAAAATCCCACAAAACTGTTAAAATTTCAGGGCTAAACAAGTTTACTCCGAGCAGTTTTCAGCACTACCTGTTGAGGTACCATTTTTGTTTGCATTTTAGGCCAGGACAGCTCTGCTTTGTTTAATCAAAGAACATTAAATCCATTTTGCTGTATTTAACCAGTTTCAAATCTTTTCTCTTTTTTTTTTTTTTTAATTCCTCTGGTGTCAGTGAGAGGTCATGTCACACAAAAAAGTCATATTCCAAACAGAAAGAGAGCAAGATTCCTCTTCACAATATCTGTCACCTCCTGACTTTCCTGACCCAGAGGAATTCCCTACAAGGATGAAAGTTGGCCCCTGTTTCCATCCATGGCTTGAGCCCTGGCTGGACTGGGCCACATAAAGTAGACACATGAGCTGAACATCTTTTGTTTTGGTGACTCTCCCATTGCCACAGATCCAAATCCCTCCCTGCTAACAGGCTGCTTCATCTGCAAGGCTGTCCCAAACTAACTGTTAAAACAGTTGACTTATTTAGATGTTCTTAAAACCACATGTTTCTTTTAAATTTGATTTCCCTACATCTTCTCCTTCCAGCCAGCTTTGTCTCTGACAGATACACTATTTCAAAGCGTGCTCATCTTCCCTCAGACTTTCTTTCTCCTTCAGGAAATGAGTAAACCCCAAGATAAAATCAAAATAAAAAAGTTGACACACTGCAGACAACTCAAGTGTAGTTGTATCTGATTCAAGCCCAGCACACTCCTTTGGAATTCATGGGAGAAAAACGAACCTTATTAGTGCACATCATGCTCAAGGGGCAGTGGATGAATCACCACATCATCATCACCACTGGCTGATTCCACCCCTTGGTTCTGGAGAAACCCTTCCCATCTGCAGAGCAGGGACAACTGTTTTCCATGCTGTCCAACTGCTGCAAGACACATCCAACCTGGATCAATGAGGGCAGGTCTGAGACTGAATCCAGGACCAAAAATCCTCAATCCGTGTTAATTTGTGGGTGTCCTGCTGCAACAACCAACCAAAACCGAGCAAGGCAGCAAAGTTACCACGAACCACAGCAGAAATCACCTTCAGATAGAAAGGATTGGAACCAACTGAAGCTCCAGGATTGGCTCAAGGCATAAAAAAACTCCAGCCCAGACCACAGGTTTCCTCCAATCCCTGTGGCATCCGAAGAGAGATGCCAGATTTTTAGGTGAACAAGGAACACTAAAGGTGCTTCCTCCCCCCTTTAGGGTGGGTTGTCACACTAAAACTGATTTTAGTTTTCATATCAGAGGGGGTGAGAGTTTGAATCTCACCAGAATTCTATTCTACCACTCAAAAAAAAAAAAAAATTTGATTTAGCTTGTCCTGCCCATATTCTGGGATAAAAAAATCAGAGGGCTCTTGGTAAATTAACCAGAAGGAAAAAAAAAATTAATAATAAAAAGAAAAGGGCATTTTTCTAGTTTCATGCCTGTCTAAGCAGAGGGCATTTGAGGGCAGCAGGCAGTGCCAGAATTAACCTCTTTCCATCATGGAAGAGAACAACTTGGCTGAAATATGTGGAGGCAGGGATGTTAAAATTCCTGGCATGATTTCCTGTGAGAACAGCTCTGTTAAAATCATTGCAAGATAACCACACAAACATCACAGCAAAGAAAAACTTAAACTAAATCTTGAACTCCTGCATTTACTGGCACGGTCCTTGTAAAATGCCTTAGCCAAAGGAGCTGTCCTGGCAAGAACAGCTTTTCCAGGGCCAGAAAACACAATTATTGCACTTCAGTGTCACTTGTGTCCCAAAGAACAGAAAACAAACGTGACCTATTCCAGGCCCCCAGAGAAAATGTCATTTGCCCAAATCTGGGGAAGGGAGACAGTTCAATCAATCCCGAAATTTTTTTAACAAGATATCTAAAATTCATCTCACTAGAATTCTCACAGGCTTTTTTCTAAATAAATGTTCCCTTGGTTCCTGCTGTTTTTCCATAAAAAGGGATTTATCATCAGCAGGTACCTCTGCTTCCTAGTTGCACAGGGTTAGATTATCTTTAAATTGTAATAATTTTTGCTTTGTTTTGACATTCTGAATTACATATTCTCTCCAGTAGATTTAAGTCTGTTACTTAAATACAGACAGACTTGTTTTAAAAATTTTTGTGTTATCATCGGCAGAGTTTTGAAACAGCTCCTATTTTTGAGAACCTGCTGGTACTCCCACCATCCCTTCAACACCACCACAACAGCACCACTTGCATTATAAGAACTCTTGGCTGGAAAAAGTTGCTCATTCTGGGAGGACACCGTGACCTTTGGGTATTTTTCTTTCTTGCAGAGCTTCAGTCCCCGGGGCAGGGCAACTGAGACAGCCACATCCCTGAAGAAAGAGGGTCAGAAACAGTCATTTTAGAGATGACTCTTGCAACCAGCCAAGCTAAAAATAATCATCCCCTTGTCCACACGTGGCAAGGCTCGTGCCCCCTTCGCTTGTACCTGCTGGCTGTTAGAAGGGAAAGTGCTTTATGGGGCAGGGTGTCCCGGAGGTTGAGGACAGGTGAAGCTCCCAGGAAGCCTCCAGAGCTCTCAGGAGGATTATCTGACCCAGCATAAAGCTCTGGTGAGATTTTTGGTTTCCCCCCAAACTCACTAAGGGGTCACAAAACCCATGGCAATAAGAAGCTGCCCACGCTGACAACACACAGTGGGTATTGTTGGAGAAGGTCACTGGTGAGGGGACAAAAGGGCCCCTGGAAGGTCCCCCCAAGGGAAATAGATCCGACTGACAACGTTCTGATTCTCCTCTCCCAAAGGGTGATGCACTGGGGGCCCTCCCCAGACCGGAAAGCCCACGATAAGGAGGAATAAACAACTTTCTGAGGCAACCCCGAGCTCACAAAGTTTCTCTGGAGTGAGGAGCAGGCACAGCACAGCTCTTCTGGTGCCAAAGGGAGGGTTTCATGTCCTTCCTTTAAAAAAAAAAAAATTTATTTTTCTACCACCACCTCATCTTTGTTTTCCCTGCATTTACTGCAAATTGTCATTCAGTTCCTGGCAGGAAGGTTAAATTTGCAGAGGATGAAGGAGCAGAGTCCCAGTTTGGCACACACAGAGTGGCACCCTGTAATTTTCAGGGACAAGCAGGTGTCTGTGGCACTTGATAATATCCTGGCCATGCCTAAACCACGGGCTTGGGCTCTGTCAACAGCCACAGAGAGAGGAGGGAAGTTGCAGGAGAATGAGTGGCCCCAGCGAGGCAGGAAAGGTTCAAGCCCTGGCACAGCCACCTGGCAACCCTGGGATTCATCACCCATGGTTTGGAGCTCCAGCCACTTTTGGGGGAAAAACAAACCAGGGTGAAAAATCTCCAGGAGTGTCAGGTGTATGAAAACAGCCTTTTTTTTTTTTTTTAATGTAAAAAAACACTAGGAGGTTTTTGGCAGCTCTGGTTGGGGGTTTACACTGCTGCTCAGGTAAGTGGTGTGTACCTGTAAAGTTTAGTGTAGTTGTCTTTAATTATCCTTTTTTTTTACACAGGAAAGCTTTACAGAGTTTCTCTCCTCATAAGTTCCAGTAAAACATCGATAAAAGTGTTCAGAAAATAAAAATAATCCAATCAAAAAAATTTATTTTTTTTTTTTTAAGATAGGTTGCTTTGATTTGACAAAGAATGTAAAAGCTTTTCTGCAAGACAGTAAAATTACATTTCCTCTATGTTTGGATAGGTGGTTAATTATTTCACTTAAAAATGCTGTTTTAACTGATTTGTGACTTACTTTGCCACGTACTGGAGATCAGCCTGTTACCATATCAGCTGCTACTTCAGGAGCTAAGAAATCAAAGGATAGGTTAAACAGGGCAAAGAAATCTCAAATCCTTATGTTGGCATCACCATAAAATCATTGTCTGACTCCACGATGATTCATGTACCTTGCAGAAAGGGAAGACAAAAGGTAGGAAGCCCTTCCAACCTGCTTGTTACTCATTTCCTGAGCTCTCACCTTCTGACCCCCTGCCAAGGAATAACAACCCTCATCCTCCCCAGGCAGCCCTGGAGCTCCTGAGGACTCTGCACACCCCACCTGTGCCCTCCTCTTCCTCAGGAGGGAGGAGGAGGTGGAGACAGGAAGATCTGGGACTCCAAAGCACTGGCACGGGGGAAAGAAAAAAATCACTGAAAAGCACATCCTGAACACCCGAAGTAGATGAGCTCTGTCCAGTCAGCAAAAGAGAGCCCTACAGGAAAAATGTAGCTTGGGGCTGTGCTCATTTCCACCACCCAAGGAGGCCAAATTAAGGTTACACGAATAGGCTTTTAATTCTTGAATAAGGAGCTAATGCTGTTTTCCATACTATTCATCCTGCTATCTGGAAAAAAAAAAGAAAATCTCCTTTAGGAACTCCTTTCCTCTTTGGAATTTCAAGGGCAGCTGGTGCTGCCCCCGGTCGTGTCTTTTCCATTCCCCATGCAATTAGCTTCGAATAGTCAATGGAGAAGAGGAGTTCACACACCCTTTTCCTGTGCATTACTTACTGCCCATTCCTCACAGTCCTGATTCCCATCAGGATCACCAATAAATACGGAAATTATGGCCCAGCCACTTACAAGAAACGTTGTCTTTCCTGTTGGCCTCCATGACCTCGTCCCCCTGAGGGCAGCAGACTTCCCCCTTCAGCTCCCAAGACCTTATTTTGGGCCTTCCCTGAGTGTTTTGTGTCATCACCAGACAAATTCTGCTGCAAGCAAATCCAGCCAGCTCAGTAAAAGTTGCAGCCAAAAAGGAAATGCAGTCACTAACACCCAGGTTTGTATATTCTGAGCACAGCTTTCAGAAAGTCCCCCCCTTCCCAGGTTATCCAAATTTTGACACAATTCTGAGAACACGAGGGGATTTTTTGCCTTTAAAACACTCACTGCTTTAAGTAAGGTATTGATAAAGGGATCTCCTTGCTGATTTCACTTAAGTTCAGATTAGGTCAGCCAGGAAATGCAACTGATGAAATGCAGGATTTTCGGCCATAAAATGATATCAACTGGCAAACCAGGAGCTGGGAAGAACCAGCAAGGATCTTGGAAAGTATGTTAAAGTACATAGAAATGAAGAATTTAACCAGAACTCTGCTATTTCATCAAAGAAAAGGATATAAAGGCTTACAGGACAACTCAAAAAGTGCTGATACATGAGTTTCGTTCAGTTTTAATGAGGCTTTTCTATCTCCACAAAGAGCATTGTAGCTCAATTCTCACACAGTTTTTTTGGTCATCTTTACCAGAGACTGACATCTGGAAGATCAGATGACTTTCAATACCAGAAATACCTCAGGTAGAACATATTTCTACCTAAGAAGCAAGACAATTCTTTTCCTGGGCACCTGAGCCGAAACCAGGGATCACAGAACCACGGAATGGTTGGGCTTGGAAGGGACCTCAAAGCTCATCCAGTCCCACCCCTGCCATGGGCAGGGACACCTTCCCCCAGCCCAGGTCGCTCAGAGCCCCAACACCCACTCTAAGTGTGAATTTGACTCGAAGTGCGCGACTCTAAGAGCGATTTTAGTTTCAGCAGAAGCCAAGAACACGTATCCAAACCCCACAGCTCAAAATGAGTTCACCTACCTTCACGGTAGGTTTGATTTTCAGCCTCCAGGTGGAAGAACAACGATTAAAACGTTTGCTGCGAGCTGCTCCAGGTTGTGCGTTATTCATTCGCTCACAAGAGCTATAAATCTTCAGTAGGAGGTCCTCCAAGACTGTAGCTAACAGCCAAAATCTTCTAAAATTATTTGTATTGGGTAAATTCACGAATGCAGTTGCGCAGGGTCAGCTCCATAAGAAGCAAGTTTATATTTTGTTTAAATAAACACTTGATGGCAGAGCACAGTGATGGGAAAATGGTCAGAGACAGGTACCCCCTTGTAGCTAACTTGGCAAAACACTGGGATTCATGGATCTGTCTCCTCCCTGGGACCTGCTTAGAAGCAGAGTTACTGGAGTTTCCTGTAATCCATCAATTTGTCAACCCTTCCTGGAATGTTTGTCTAATAATAGCAGCCCCATGTTTATGGGGGCTGTCACTTTTTACTGAAGGAGGACTGAATGTCGCTGCCCAAAATCAGATATGGATGTTCTTGGGGAATATGGAGACGTAGGATAATTTCTTTGATAGAAAATAGTAGAATAACATAGTTCAGCTGGAAGGGACCTGCAGCAATCCTCCAGTCCCACTGCCTGAGCAGCTCGAGCTCAGCTTTGGCCTTCTGTGCCTTCTCCCTGCACGTTCAAACTACAGCCCTGTGAACTTCCTGGGAAGCCTGACCTCGCTTCCAGGGATTGTGCCGTTTCTTTTTCCTCTTGAGCTCCAGAAGGAGTTCCCTGTTCAGCCAAGCTGGTCTCCTACCCCACTGGCTTGACCTTACAACACAGAGGATTTGCCTGCTCCTGTGCCTCTAAAAGCCAGTTCTTACTCACTGACCAGCACCTAGGGGGACTCCTGAACCCTCAAAAGCAAATTCCCAGGGGACTTGGTAATATCATCTTGAACAGCTTAAAGTTTGCTCTCCCAAAGGCCAGGGTAGCAACTCTGGTGTCCTTTTCCTCCCTCATTACAGTGACAACTTTAAACACAACCATTCTGTGATCGCTCTGGCCAAGGCAGCCACCACATTCCCCACGAGTCCTCCTCTACCTGCAAGTAGTCTAGGATGGCATCTTTCCTACTCACTGAGTACTTGTGACAAGAAATCATCTGCAACAAACCACTGGAATGCCCCAGAGTTGCTTGTCACATCAGCGTGGTGTTCCCAGCTGATGCCTGGAAAGCCGAAATCTTCCATGTGGTCCAGATATATCTCCTGTTTGCCTACAGAACAAGTCACGAGTGCCATCATTCTCCCCGTGGTAGACACCCACTGCAACATCTGCTTTGTTCTCCATCCCACTGTTCCTCAACCAGAAGCTCTCAAACCACACAAATTTTAATTGCCCAGCCTCTCCCTTACACAGGGTGCAACTCCTCCTTCTCCCCTGCCCTGCCTGTCCTTCCTGCCCTTTATCCCACAACTCCAATCTTGGGATTCATCCCACCACCTCTCCCTGATACTGCTGACATCACAGGACTGGGAACAGCCCGGTGCTCCAAGCTCACCTTGCTTGTTCCTCATAACATACAAATTGGTGAGAGAGCATTTCAGATGAAAAATAGAAGTGTTTTGGTGAACAGGAGCACAACACCCTAAGGACAGATGTTTTAATCTCTTCCCACAGGCTGGAAGGGCAGGATTCAAACCTCACGGTGTGATCCTGAATAATATTCTTCTTTATATGCATAAAACACACACCCTATTTTACACCAGTGAGGGTGCTCATCAGATTGATAATCCCTGGAAAGAGGGTTTGCCACTGGGTTTTAGTACACACCCCCTGTTCAGAGGCATCCCAGGACATCCCTAAAATGACATAACAGAGGACACACAGAGCTCCTGCTGCTCCAGGACTTCTCAGCATAGTGGTATTTACATCACCCAAGTCAGAGTGTGATGCTATACCAGATCTCTCAAAGTATTTCCATTACCTTCCAAAAAAATGGATTGCTTTTCTATAATTATTTCCCAGAATGAATCTCAATGGGCACCTGCACAAAATGTCTCCTCCTCACCTTCACAGCTTTTCAACTGTTCTCATTTCACTAAGAAAGTGACAAAACAGATACATATCAGCCAAAAGAAACAATTAAAAAAAAACCCAACCTGGAAAAAAAAACAAAAGCAAGGAAAGTTTCAGTTTAGTGCATTTAATCAGAGATTCTCAAGCCTGGAAGTGAAATGTTTTAAGACAAAGTGGAAAGAATAAGTGGTGCCATGTTTCTTTCTCTGATGTGAACTGAGTCACTCAGATAAAAGTCTGCACTAGTTTCCTTTATAATCATGTTTTCATAATATTTACAGTAACAGGTTCTGGAAAAAAAAAAAGGGGGGGGGGGCTCCTTTACACTTTTGGGCCTTTTATTGTTAAAATAAGTTGTAAAAATGTTTTAACATTTTTAGTATTTATTATTGTAAAAAATGTTTTTGAATCACTTTTTTTTTTTTTTTTTTTTTTTTTTTTTTTTTTTTTTACTAAACTCTCATCTAAAGGGTCGTTGGTACACACTGGACTAATCAAAAACCCTCATAGCAAGAGGTCTTCCTTTGATCCATGTCCCCACACTCTTCTTTAGACCTTTCAATTATAACCACACCAGCCTAAAACCTGGCTGATAAAGATCCACAGCTATCTCAGCAGCACTGCCAAAATTTGGTTATTCTCACTGAACCGTGGAGCCTCGGGGCATGACAGGTTATAAAAGTGATAGCAACTCGGCAGCCAAAAGGGCCAACAAAATATGAAGTGGAAAAAAAGAAATAAAATAGAAAGAGGATGTGGGTAGTGAGAAAAGTTGAGGCTCAAGAATAGAGAAGATAAAAGATGGGGAAGATGGAGAAAACCTGTCAGTGGTCATGGAGGTCAGCATGTGCGATCCTATCCTGCCCAAACCAATAACCACCTGCTCTGGCTTCTCACTCCCCTTCCCCTCCTGATCACTTCTGGAGAGCTAAAAAAGTCACACTGATCCTCCCTGGCAATTTTCAGGCACTGGATTCAAGCAGCAAGGGGCTAAAAACCACAAAAACAACTCCCCCCCACACGTCCATTCTCACCCTCCCTTTCCTCAGGAGGAAATTAGTGGGAGCCACCAGAAACCTTCAGAAAAACAACAAAGGATGAGAGTTTTCCTGCCAGACAGAGAGAGTTCAGCCTTCCCTTTCCCTTTCTGGAGTGGGTCATTGTATGGCCACAGCCAAACCTGTGGGTTGCACCCTCTTCCTGCCCCACTGTTTGTGAAGGGGGAAAAGAAGTGCTGTGAGGAAAGCAGCCTAAACTTTCTCAGGATGTGGAAAAGCCAAGGGGTTGCTGTGAGATCACCCTCAGGAGATTGTGGTGCACGAAGAAAAACAGGGAGATTTGGGAAAAAAATTGTAATTCCTTCCCCTGTGGGACAAAACCGACTTTTTTTTTCTTCCAAGTTAGGTCAGAGAAGTGTCACTCTTAGTTGTTTTCTGCACCACACTGCTCTGTCACACACAGCACAATTAATATGAGGAAAAAAGAGCCAGATCTCCAGATCAACACCCAAAAATTGTTTCCAGCCTAAACCCAGCAGGTTTACACACCTGGCTGATGTCACGTCTCTCTCTTCCAGCACTGCATTTTCTACGTTGACGTCTTTTCCTTCCAGAAGAATCAGTGGACTGAGGGTTTCTCTGTTGCCTGCAAGTAAGAGATGAACATCTCTGGTATGCAGCAAAATCAGGTATTTTCCTCCTGGGGGGGCAAAGCATCCTGGACTCAATGCACTCATTAAAACAAGAGCCTGCCCACAAAGGACACCACGAGGTGGCAACAAGATACACACAGGCCCTTTACTTCTGTCTGTCACCCCAAATTTCTCTTTTTACAATGGGAAGGCTCCTCGTTTAAATGCTAACCAAAACTTACTTTTTAAAATTCAAATTCATTCTGTTTATCAGAGAAAGATCTTGTCAAGGGAAAAAGGGATGCTGGGGGTAACCTCAGAGCTGGAGTCACATCACAGAAATCAGCAAATAGCACAGAAAGCACTAGTTGTATGTATATTCATCTTAGAGGATAAAATAAGACTGAATGTGCCCCAAGAAGAAACCTGGAGTGCTCTGCAAGAAAAGCTCTGCCAAGAATAAAAACCAACCCTCTGTATTCCCACGTATTTCTATTTGATCCTATTATCTAGACCTAAAGGCATATCTACAGCTGAACTCACATAAACAGAAACCAGCTTCTAAAAATGAGAATTTGTTTGTTTTTTTTTTTTTTTTTAGCATTACTAAAACAACCTGGAAACAGCTGAGTTCATACAAAAATCTGCAGAAGTGCTGGATCAGGTTTCTATAAGCACAGACTTTCCAGAGAGAGCTCCACCATCACCTGTCTCTCTGTGCTCTGAAGACAAGGATGCAGGGTAAGAAAGGAGATGCATAAAAATATTCAATCCCTACCTGAAATCTCAGCACAGCCTATTCCAGTTTGTTGTACATACTAATCACTGCTCTCTTTTTTCCTCTACTGTATGAGAGCTACTAGAGCAGCAAATTACAGTGAGAAGATGTAGAATTTCACATTATTTAGGGTTATTCACAAGCTGTCTGTTCCTTAACGTAAAACATTTCACAGCAATTCATAAAGGTAAAATAAGACATTGTGGAACACTTTAACTGAAAGTTTAAACCTTGACATACTTCTCTTGTAAAATGTTTATTAACTCCACTCCAGGTACCTCCCACCATTGCAGTGGCAAAGGCAAACAAAGCAATTGTTTATAGTTACCCTATTTTTGGAAGCAAAACTTTTGGGAGTAAAGATGCTCAGGTAGTATTCTCTCTCTCTTTTTTTTTTTTTTTTTTTTTTTTTTTTTTTTTTTTTTTTTTTTTTTTTTTTTTTTTTTGCCTCCACATTATTTACACTGTGATATACAGATAAAAAACCTCTTCATTTCAAGAGGAGAATGAACCATGTATATGTTTGGCAGCAGATAAACATGCTTTGTAAACATCTAAACCATTCCATATCTGGACAGACCCACTGGCTCCTAAATGCCCATTCAGGGCAATTTTCTCTAAGAAACAGCTCCAAGCTAACTATTTTCTCACAAGGTTATAAATGCTTGCCATTCTGAAACTCTCTCCCAAAATATTTCAGAAGGAAAGGCTGACAAATGTGGACCAACACAACCAGTTACACCCACAAAACACTAATCATATGAAACATTAAAATTAGTCCTCTTGCACTATCCCAAGAGTGGAGTTAAACCACTGAGCAGAGGACTGCTCAAAACACCTTTTTGGGATTTCCACATCCCATCTTTCTCAACAGTTCTGTTTGCCCTGGTTTTAGCATGGCAGTTTTTCAGGGTGCCCATCCTGCTTTCCAGGGTTAATTTCAACCCCTAGCTCATTTATGTTACTATTTATGCATTTATGTTATTATTTCTGTTATACTATTATTTACTTATGTTGGCCGGATTAACACACAAAACTGTGTCAGAAGGGACAGGGGAAAAAAAAATCTGAGGCACAGCTCCTACTTCTGTGGGAATGAAGAGACCTTTCCCATAGATGGGAGTGCTGCTTACATTACCAAAAAAATAAAAGCATATTAATCTCTTTACACAGCATTCATCCCACAGTTTTGTCTCTCCTAAATTCACCATGAGAATAACGTTTCTCACCCAAATCTGGTCTGCAGAGCACAAACAGGGTCTGAAAGCTCGAGAGTCCAAATCTCCCACGAACTTGAGCAGTCCCAAAAAGCGTTTAGTAGGATACAGAGCTGGGATGTGGTGGTTAAAACCTCAGCTTGGATAATTTGAGAAGGCCAGGCTGAGGAACTCCTACAGCCTGAGGCTGTAGGTCAGTCGTGGGGCACCTCTGCTCCCTCTCTGATTTATAGGGGACAGGACCACACCACAGGGACTCCTCCTCGATGTTTCTCATTCTTGGTAGAGCACCAAACACCCCCTTGACACTGGGATTTTTTTTACTCTTCCAGGGAAAACTCAGCTCTTGCCCAGGAGGCAGCCAAACCTGCTCAAGAATGCAAGTTTTTCCCAGCTGCAGTTTTTCAGTATCTCAAGAACTGCAGTTCTGGGCAGTGTGGGCAGAGAAACAATTGCTCTTTCCAGTGAAACAAATGGGAGAAAGATCTCAGTTCATAATTAATAGTTACAATAAGATTCAGCCCCTCCAGAGCCCAAATCAGTTGAGAAAGTAGGATTGTCTGCTGAAAACAAGGAAGGACTTCATTGAGGTTGGAGTGATGATGACACTGGGAGAGAGGGAGGACCCACATCAACAGCACTCTTACCCTATCGGTGATAACACTGGAACAGACTCCCTAGAAATCCTAAAATTAAAATAGTAAACGCTATACAGTTCAGTGTATATATATAAAAAAAGAAATAAACTGAATAGTTCATCTGAGATCCCTCTATCTCTGCAGATCAGAGGACAAATCCACCTCAACCATGCAGCCCAGCGAGGGAGGCAAACACATGAGCTCCAAGTGTGTTCTCAGGATCTGGGCTCTGTGGAGCTCCTGCAGATAGAAATTCACCCCTCTTTGTCCTGGATCTGCCTACTGGTGTGCAGGTTATTTGCCTCCTGGTTTGGAAATAAGGATGAGCTTTCACAGGAGCTGCTTTCACTGCATGGTCTCTGGGACCCAGGGAGATGAAAGCACCTTCCCACCATGGAGGGGCCACTGTGAACTCCCAAGTACCAGAAAGGGAAAGGGAGAAGTCAGATGGAGAGTGTGCCCAGATAACCAAAAAGAAAACAAAAAAAACCAAAACAAACACATTTCAGGTAAAAGTCCTTTGCAAAGAACAAGAGTGGCCAGGAAGGAACTTGTCCAGGGGAACAATAAATCAGGGAAGCCTGAACAGGGAAAGACATACTCAGGAAGAGAGAAGTTGAAATC
>NW_020957022.1:32252-57346 GCF_003031625.1 Empidonax traillii
AGATGGAGAGTGTGCCCAGATAACCAAAAAGAAAACAAAAAAAACCAAAACAAACACATTTCAGGTAAAAGTCCTTTGCAAAGAACAAGAGTGGCCAGGAAGGAACTTGTCCAGGGGAACAATAAATCAGGGAAGCCTGAACAGGGAAAGACATACTCAGGAAGAGAGAAGTTGAAATCGGGAACACTTTAGGAGTGGGTGAAATTAAATATAAATCATTCTCTCAGAATGCGTTTCCTTACCAAAATACATTAATAAACCCTTACCAGAACAGGCCATGTGCCTGATTCATGCTTCAGCAGCCAAAAAAACAACCTGCTTAAACTCTGCTTTAAATAAGGAGTGGGAAACACCCAACTTCCTTTTGTCAGCCACTACAATCAGCTGAATCGTTTTCCAGAAGAGGTTCACTAGACTGGAATTAGCAATAAAAATCCATCTCCTCTGTTTCCTTAAGGAAATTAGTAAGGCTGGGGCTGCAATCCTGTTCTTTGCTGCCCAGTTGTGTCAGTGCAGGTGGCCACACTTCCCTCTTGCAGGCAGAGCACTGAGCTCCAGTTATTCCCATCTCCCAGGACACCCATTGAACATGGTCTCAGAAAAACACATTGAAGTGCTTTCCACTTGAAGCTGAAAGACTTTTAAGCCTTCCTGGCTCATAAATAATGCTCATCAACATGCAAATTCTTGTTCAGTGCTGATTCTGCCACTAAAGTCAACCCATCTTAAGGAAAATAAAAAAAAAAAAAACAACAAATGAATCCAGACAAAAATCCCACCTTGCATCCTGTTAGCTCCTAAAATTATCCTGCACTTCCTTCCTTGACATCTTGTTATGGAGCAGACTTCGAGAGTAGCTTGCCACGATGCTCTCAAAGCAAACAGCATCTCAGTCAGCAGGGAAGGTGTTTTCATCCCCCTGGGTCCCAGTGACCACACAGTGAGAGTGGCTCCTGTGAAAGCTCATAGCTGTTCCCAAATCAGAAGGCAGCCCCTCAAGGCAAGGCAAGCAAACAACCTGGAAATGCGTTGTGGACAGGCAAAAATCCACGGGGGAAGGATTAAGGGGAAAAGCACAAGCACAAATGCACCACTTCAGAGGCAGCTGGAGCAGCTGCCCCGACCTCAGCATGGCAGGGAACGAGAAAACACTGAGGGCAAAAACAAAGTGCTCACACTGCCAGCAGAAGAGATTTTTTTGTTTGTTTGTTTGATTTGCAAATTCCCCCTCTCCTAGGAACCCTGCGGGGGGTTTGGAGACCTTCTCTGGTGGTGGAGGGGAGTTGTTATCTCTCACAGACATGTCACCTTCCTGTCCCACATGCCAGCACAATGCAGGACCAGGAGTGATGGCATCCTTGAGAGGGCCAGGGACAGAGGCACACAAAGAGAGGAGACAGCTGTAGGCACTAAACAATGGCTTGGAAACTAAAGCAAACACTCTGACAGGTTTTGAGCACCAGGATGGCAGCCAAAAAAAGCAACCTTGAGGTTTCCCTGAGGAAATGCGTCGTTCTGCAAGATGAGGAGGGCGGCCAATCTACTTTTCACTTGACCCCCAACTCTGCCAGGAGCTCCTGGGCCAGGCCAGCAGCCCTTCTGCTCTTTGTGCAAGGCAAAAATTGCTCTTCTGCCTGGGATTTGTGCAAGGAAAAGTGGCCTGGCTGACCTCAGAGTGCCAAATTTGTAAACTCACACAAGAGTCTGGGTTGGAAAAGAGCTTAAAGGTCATTTAGTCCAACCCCCCTGCAATCAGCAAGGACATCAACTAGACCAGGTTGCTCCAACCTGACATAAAATGTTTCCAGAAATAGGCATCCACCACCTCTTTGGGCAGCCTTTTACCACTCTCACTGTAAAATATTTTTTCCTTATATATATATATATTTAATTTAAATTGATCCTCTTTTAGTTTTAAACCATTCCCCCTTGTTCTATTGCGACAAATTCCCAGGAGAAGACACAACAAACCCCTGTCACTCACAGTGAGGGATGGTCATCATCCAGTAGGAAATTCTCCAGCAGCAAGCATTTGTTTCCCTGAAAAAAAAGAAACAAACAAACAAAGAGTCAAGAGGAGGCGTTTATGTTGCAATCTCAAAAACCTCTGCAACAAATTACTGTGTATTTTAATCTACCAAGTGGTGGAACTCAGACAAACAACAAAATGCTGCCTTACACGGGGAATGCAAGATCTGGGACACAATCCCTCGACTCCTCCAGGGAGATAAAACGTTGTTTGAACTACAGCCACGTTCCTCACTCTCACATCTCTTAAGAGGAAAAGTGCAAATCAATGCCATGAGAAACACAAACTGTGGTTTCCCAATTCATCTCCCAAGTCCACATGTCTTAAAGGATACACTGGGCCACGGCTGCCTCTCCCAAAGGAATTATTCATGCACTCAGAGCTCACCTGTGATGCTTCTCTGGTGGATTTATGAAAGCTCAGGGTGTGCTACAAACAAAAGGAATCGTGAGGGCTGATGTTCCAAGTTGCTTTATTTGGCTTCTTTTCAGCAAGGGGAATATAGAAAACGAGACAACTTATCAGCAGAGCATGAAACTTCAGATAAAGAATAACCAAGCAAGGAAAGTGACACAAACAATACTGGTAAACAGATAAAATGCACTGGTTTGATTTACTGAAGTTATTTCCAAATCTGAAATAAACCTCAGCTGCTTCCTTAAGTTCCTCTCAAAAGTTTTGTTCAAATTTTTTTTTTTTTTTTTTTTAAAAAAAAAAAAAAAAAAAAAAAAAAAAAAAAAAAAAAAACAAAAAACACCTAGTTGATGCATTGGGTGGAGAAGAGTTATTTTTTAATTAGAAAAAGTAAAACCTATAAATAAATAATCCATGTTTCACTTACAATAGTAAATATCATCCCTCGCACCCTCACTAATACACTGAGACAAACACACAGAGTTTTGCCACTGCTCTGGAAACAACAAAACACTGGCTCTAACACTGAGTCCCAAATTTTGTAATTCCTCTGTAGATGTTTCAGACTGACAGTCTGTACTCTTGGTAAACACAGGACTTGAAAAGCACAAGACAAAAAAAGGGCACTTGGGAAGTTCGACACACTCAGAGAGATGGAGTATTTCAGGTGCACAAATAAACGCTGATCCAACCCAAAAGATGGTGCTGGTAGTGATCCCAATACAGTGACACTCAGACAGAAGGAAAACCCAAAACATTTAACTCACCAGCTGAAGAAAAATCACCAGAGGACCCCCTGAAGCCTTTCCATCTATCCTGTCAGTGAAATGGGCCACTAAATGTACACCTCGAGGTAGGCTTGGTTTCAGCAACCCTCGCCCTGGGAAGGTGCTCAGGGGCTGTCAGGGTTTAGGAACTGTACATAAAATGAACTCTATCCCAACTCAAACAGGTCAAATAAAGTACAATACTTATATATTACATAAATTACACGTAATTCTTCTTTCCCAACTGCTGCTTTCTTTAACCTGTCACCTGCTTGGAGTCCCCTATTGCTCTTCCCCAGTAATTCTGACAAATTCAGGGTGGTTTGAGTTCCTGTGGCCTCGAGTCCTGTGGTTTTTGAGTCCAGAAGGTGTTTTTGGAGAGAGAGTTAAGCAATGCTGCCTTTGGCACAGTGACACATTCACTGAGGAAAAGGAGCTGGAATAGCTGGATAAGAGAAGGAAAACCAGACCATGGGAAGAGGGCGATGAACTCAAAGTTGTTGCAAGTGAAACTGCAGACGGAGGCTGGCAAAAATTAAACCCTTCCCTACTACAGGAGCAGTCAGGCACTGGAAGAGGATCCCCAGAGAGTCTGCAGAGCTTCCATCCGTGGTTGTTTTCCAGTCTCAGCTGGAGGAAGCTGATTTTCACAGCAGCAGTACCATGAGTGGCACAAGCAGAGAGGGTTTTGGCACAGCAGAGGGGAGGACTAAGTGGTCCCTCTGATCCTACTTGTTAAGATGAAGGGTCCAGGCTGGATAAAAACCACATTGTGTTAGTCATTTCAGTGATAACTCGGTGTCTAGGTAGGGCAGGGTATGTATCTTCTTTTTTTGGCTGCTTCTTTCCAGCCAGTCCAGTCATTATTTCTATTGTCAACTTTGGGTTGCTGGCCTCTGATGATCTGGAAGGGGAATGGAAATCCTCAAGGATCCTAGAAAACAAAGAAAGAAAGAAAGAAAAAAAAAAGGCAGGAAAAAGGATGAATTGTGGCCACTGTGTTGCTGCCTCAAGAGCGAGGGGGGAGAGAAATGCACAGTGGGGAAAGTGGGGAACAACAGTCACAAAATTGCCCTTTGGTGAACAACTGTAGGACCTTCCCTGCCTTTTTTTTTTTTTTTTTTATTCTGGAAGTCACACACACTGCAGAATTCAGGATAAGACAGCGAGAGAAGAAAGACACAGAACCCTGAAAGGATTCATAAACTGTGAAAAGCAAACTGACTTTCCTGGTTGGTAAAACACCAGGATAAAAGCTGTAAGGTTTTATATGGAGCATATAAACAGTTTGATATTTCAGAATGTCTTTCTGGTGTCTGAGATCCAATTTATAACACTATCATCACCTGGCTTTGAAGACAGTGACCAAATATATGGCACCTTTTCTTTTCATGAAGAAGAGCATAAAAAAATGTTTCCATCTCCTTGTCTAAAAACCCTTCATACAGCCAGAGTATTTTGCAGAGTGTTCTGGAATTGAGCATATCAATAATTCTTGCCAAGGAACTGAAACAGCAAGGTAACTATTCATTTATCACAGGAGTGCTATTTTCGCTGCCTTTCAGCTGCATTTTATTTTCTGGTTATATCCAAAAGCACAAATATGATGGACAGGATGGAAATGCTGTTGGCACCCCACAGCAAAAGCCACCTTGTTGGCAAAAAACCAGCTTTTTAGCAGCACAGAGTTCAACACTTCTCCTTTGGATGGGCAGGACAAATTCTGGGATGTTTCCTACAACCACCACCTCCACCCTGTCTGCAACAAACAGGATTTATTTCATCCTGAACAGAAAATTAAGTGGTCTACCAGGGAGCAGGTGCTGTCTGGAAGCAGTGGATGATGAAACCCAAAACCATCTTCACTTGGGCTGCAAAATATTTACGCCTGTGGGAAACCTGGGGGGCAGCTGACAGCAGAATTACCTCTTGGCTGACATTTTTGTAATGAGGGTTGTTTTGCTTGTAATCTTTTTTTTAGTTCCCCCCTCATTAGCTCTGTTTTGGTCTGTTTGGCTACAATATTTTTACACTGTGGTTTTTGGGGGGGGGGGGGGGGTTGGGGTTTGTCTGGATTTTTGTTTGCTTTCTGTTCTTTTTTTTGTGTGTGTGGGTAGTGTTAAGAAGGGCAGAGCAATGAGGCTGTTGTGTATTCACTGCACGGGTTTTTTTGCCATTTTTCTGGGAATTAAAAATAGGATAAATATATAAACCTCCTACTCATGATAAAGCCACACTTGAGAGGAAACCAAGAAACTCTAAAATGAGCCTCCCCAGCTGGGACATGACTCCCAAACACCCATTCCTTTGTGAGCAGGGCAAGTTAGATCCATCTGCCTCATGAAAGAGGGAGCTAAGGCCTGAGTTTATAATCTGAATGTCTGGTATTTAGCCTGTCTTTTCTGGAAAAATTATTCTGAAAAGTCCCCTAAACCCAAGCAGCTCTGTTGTTCTCAACTACCAAGTCTCTCACGAATAGTAAATCCAGATGTAGGTCAAAGCAAATCCACTGAAAAAACAAGTCAAGTTGTAAGATAAAATAAGAATTGCCACAATTCTAAGCCAAAACTTTGAAACAAAGCCTTCCCCAAACTGAATAAACACAAGAGACCACTGCTATAGTGGCTCTTCCAGAATTAATTGCTATTTTGACTATAAACAAAGCAATGGAAAGTGTCTAAAGCAATGGAAAGTGTCTCTAAGCTCTTGTTTATGTCAAGTTTTCCAAATAACTGGAATTTCCTGCACAAGACTTATTTCCCAGCCTTTCAGGACACCAAAATTTGGGTTTCTGGTACCTGGGTATTACAGCTGATCAATCAAGTTGCTGTTTGCCACTTAACAAACCCAAATCTATACTATTTGTAGCAACTTCTGAAAAAAAAACAACAATCAGGGCATCTTAAATCCCTATTCAGGGTATCAAGTAATCCCCAGCTGGTGACAAAAAGCTATTTTCAACTTGTTTTATAGTGTTTCTGTAAAATGTGAAGCACACTGAGGTTCAGTATTTCTTTGAAATGCAGTTGCTTGTATTCAAACACAGAATAATTAGGGCTGGAAAAATCCATCATGTCCACCCCTCTGACAAAAGGCATAAAACGCTGCTCACGTCTGACTTCCAGAAAATTTCCACCTGGAGGAAAAACCAAAGGTTTTGGTTTTTAAACAACAAAAAAAAACCACCCCCGTAAAATTCCTATGCTGGCACTTTCCACAGAATGGAATTTTTTCATCTGACCTAATCTCTTCTTTTATGACTCTTCAAGTGTTCTCCTTCCAGCTTTCTTAGGTCACATCAGATCTATTCATCGACAAGCCCCATGTTTTTCTGACCTGTTGCTGTCACTTTTTTTTTTAAATACAAATGTACTATTTGACTATTTATTCACCTTTCCACACGGCAAAAGCTGCATAAGCTGCCCCATGCTTAAAAATCAACACAAACCAAAAGAAATCATTCTGGTCTTTCTATGCAGTGGTGAAACAGCCCTTGCTGGGCCACTGCAAGTCACCACAAGCCTCCTGGAAAACAAAAACAAGCACATGTGGAATTTTATCCCCTCACAGACATCCTGCGAACTAACTATAAAGCTTTTTAATTGGCCAGGCTGAAATAAGATTATCCTGCAAGCCTTGAAGGAAGCAACTGATGTCGTGGAAGGCAGTCAGGTTGAGACATGTAAAGGAGAGTTAAGTCACAGGAATTTATTCAGGCTAACAAGGCTTTGTTTTGCTTCAACCCAGGCTCTTGGCTTGTTAACTGATCGCTTTACCTTGGTGTAAATAAGCTCTATTGGTTGAGTCAAGAAGGAAATTGTACCTTTTTTATAAGAGTAGCACCAAGAAAGGCTGGGGGGGGATGGGATTTTGCCTGCTGATTCATTGTATTGAGTGAGAGGCACAGCTAAATTCACTTCTGCTTGTCAGAGATGGAGATGCAGAGATGGAGTTTTCCATCTGCACTCGCCACAAAGGCCACTCGGTTTGTCCCCAGACAAGTGACTTTTTGCCAGGCATTGTGAGGACACTCCACATGGGAAGTGTCTCTCTTTCAGGGAGAACTGCAGAACAGATCTCTGCTCTGTAAGTGGTACACAAGGAAAACACCCTGGGGAGGGGGGTGGGACATCAAATCTCAACCCCCCCAGCCCTTGACCTGATCCTACCACAAAGAGGAAGGAAACAACCAACAGAAAAGCAAGGAAAAAAAAAAAGCCATCCATACTCTCAAGAGCAGCAGCAACTTGGTCAGAGAAGTGTCCCCAGCCAGCCAGATAAAGAGCTTTTGTTTTACTTCATGGGCAGCTTGACCAGACTATAAAGGCAGTGCTTGTTATCTGGTGCAGAATGAAGAGCACCATTAAAGTCCAGTCAGACTGATGTTTTCCAGCCCTCTGTTGTGAGGTCACAAAAATCCCTTCCAAAAAAGTATGTACGTGGGCACTGCCTCTCATTCCAACACAATGTGAGCACAGTAGAGCATAAAACCAGAAAAGGGCTTTCTGCAGGGTGTTCCTGGCTTTGGGGGGAATCAACTGCAACTTGAAAAAGCAGAAAAATATGTCACAGACAATTAAGGGAAAAAAAACCCCAAAACCAAAAACAAGTCACCACAAAACCAGACAAGGATCCATATCCAAGGAGGGTTAGGGGATTTCCTCGTTACAATATGGTGTTTGTGGAGTGGTAACACACTGGAAATATAGTGCTTAAAATTGCTGCAGTTCCACAGGTATTCTAAGGATTCCCAGGGAAATGACAGTTATAATTATATCCAAGAGAAATATTAAGTAACCCCTAGAAACAGGCACAAAAAGAGCATCCTGGGGATAATAAAATAAATTAAAACAAACAAAACACACACAAAAACCAAAAACAAAACAAAACAAACAAACAAACAAAAAACAAAACTGATTGTGATAGAGTGATCAAACTGCACCACTATGGGAGTTTTTACAGCAAACTAATTAATGAGGACTTCAGGAAACAAATGTGCATTAGGAAGATGGACTACACATTGCTTTTATCAGGAATTCCTTCCTCCACTGTGTGAAGGAAGAGGATCAGCTGGCCAAAAGTTGCTCTGGTTAAAGTAACGCTGCCCTTATAAGACTGATAAAAACTACAAGCTCACTGCAGAAGTCACATCCTGGAACTTGCTACTCAAAACCCACGATAGACGGGAAGGAACACAAACAATTCGCTCAAGTCCTGCTTTTCACAAAAAAAAAAGTCACTCAAATCCTGCTTTTGTGACACAGCATTTTGATTTGGTTGAACACCAGTGAAACTACCACTGATCATCAAATTTCTGTCATTTCTTAAGTCCCCCCCACTCCCCTGATTTATTTATTTTTAGCATGCTATTAGTAAAAACGGTGCTGTGACCAGTAGAAAACTTTTCCCCCCTGAGGGGAAAACCACTGGAAAACTTTTCCCCTGAGGAAAAACCACTAGTTCCCACACATCAGGGACTCACCACTTCAACACCTCCGGCATATTTTCTTCCTCCAGAAGAGCAAACACACAGCTACAACAACGATTACAATCACAGCAATGATCACCAGCCAAAGCAATGAGGGTCCCTCTTCTGTGGAAACAAAACAAAGGACACACCGAACGAAGCTGGTTTATAAAGAAAATAAGCCAAGAGGGGCAGGAGGATGTCTGGTTAGTGACAAGCTCTGATGTTGTGAAAGGCATTGCTGAAATACATGAAAGCAGAGATTGCTCAAAACAGAGAGTGAATTTATGAATCCTCATCTAGCTAGATGGAACTATTCATTGGAATTTCTCATCCTCTAGAACGTTAAGACTGCTAAAACAACAAGCTGTCAGCTGATTTTTTGTTCTCCTAGCAAGAAAAAACAGTCTTAGCTTCCTGCTTTCTGAGACACATATTTTCTTTTCAAAAGGTCAAAACAAAAAGAATACTGAAATTCGGACAGGAGAAAGATTTAGCATGCTTTTTCAATTAGGCTAGTTCAGAATTAAGAACTGGATTTGAAGGGGTTTTAAGTTTTAGAGAGAAAATATTAAAAGGCAGATCTTGCTCTGTACTAATATTCCCGTAGCAATCACTTCTTGAGCATCTAATTTCAGAATTAACCCACATTTATGTGCTGCTTTTCCTGTCCTAATTTATCAGTGGTCTCCCCTTTAAGGTTCTGAGTTTGGAGACACATGAAGTCAATACTTCTGTATGAGCTAAAAATGGTAATTCATCTTTTAATGTTTCTCCTTCTCATCTGTAAAACTGGGGTGAAAGTCTTTCCAGCAGAGCAGAACGTTGGAAAAAGAAATAAAAGAATACTACAAGGTATTCAGATGTTACATTTATGTATTTAAGATGTCTGCACAAACCCAACACAAGCATCTTCAGCTGGCTGCCCCCCTGTATGCCTGGAAATACTATTCCTTCCTCACCATGACTATTCCCTCCTTCCTACATCTCTAGTGCCAAGTCCTTCTCCTGTGCTCTCTCACAGAAATCAATAAAGTTATGCTGATTTACACAGGATGAGGCTCTGCTGCTCTTCTAAATTCATAAATTAAAAATACACAGGTTAAAACACAACAAGAGCATGTGGTAAGTTAAACACAAACTTTTGGTTCAGAGATAGCTTGTTACGAATTTCAAAACTTCCACTTCTGTGGTCATTAAGCAACCCATGGAGTTTTTACTTCACCTGGGTAGATAGCAGGTGATATACTTATTTTTAGGTTGTTCAATTACGAAGGCCTGTGTGAAAAACTGAAGTTTGACTTGCTGCAAAACACGTGGTGCCTCTGAAACCCACAGTTTGGCTTTCCCCTCCCCTCCTTGGATAGGACTCGAGTATGTCACTGTTTCAAAGGCAGCAACAAATGCAAATAGGATTTCATTTCTTAATTCTTGACACACACACACACACCTCTCACTCCCTCCTCTTCCCAGCAGACTCCTACCCAAACAAGAGAACACCAAGAGGGTGCTTGCATCATTCACCCACCTCCGCTAATTTTCACTGGCAGTTCCCTCGCCTCGTTCGTGTTGTTCACTCTGCAGATCAAGCCCTGTGCCCCGATCCTCTGAGGGTTGTGGACTTGCAGTGTGCTGGTGATGGACACCACCCCACTGGCGTGACTGACCACCTCCTGTGTAGGAGCAGAATCGAACAGGTTGTTCCAGGTGACGGTGGGCTCTGGGAAGCCAACAGCGCTACAGACGGCTACCAAGTGACCCTCAGAGATGTTGTAGTGGACAGATGCATTGAGACCTTCCAACACACAAATGAGACAGTCCATCACCACAACGAGCTCCTGGTCACAGGCAGTAACAGCAGCCAAACCATCATGAACCAGAGCAAAGCTTGCTGCATTCACACTGAGCCCAAAGAAGCGCTCACCGGGTCAGGTTCCCTCCAGGACTCAAAACTCCTCCCCCTATCCACGAGTTATGTACCCCAAACATTTCACTTAATCTGAAATCCAGGTATTAAAATAATCTGCTCAGTAAAACCATTTCTTGGTCCCATCTGCTAATTCTCTATCAATTTGTCACAGCTCAGAGCACTGGGGTTGTTGCTGGCACTGAGAGCAAACAGCAACAGGCAGTGTTGGTTTGCCAAAGTCGCATCTGGGACTGCCCATGGGCTTGCAGAGATCCCACTCCTTGCTACTCAAGGAGTAACAACCAAGAGCCCAAACCACCACAAGAGTCTTGAATGTGACCCCCAGAGTCTTGCTCACAGCAGTAATGCCCTGTTTCTGCATCCTGTTCCACCAAGGGATGCTCCTGTTCCTGAATCTGCCCCAGGACATACTGTGGGTGACAAAACACCTCTTATTCCACCAGAAACACATCCCTGCAGGGAACCTCACCAAAAACACTCAGGCAGGTTCGTCCAGAGACGGAGCCCGAGGGGAAAGTGTTGAAGAGGCACAGGTAACATCCTGAATCATCCATCGTGGCGTCCCAAAAAGTGATGCTGGTCTCGTTGAGCCCCAGGCTTGTGAAATTCATCCGGTCTTGATAGGACTTGTGAATCTTCAATCCTTTCAGCTTGCTGTATGTGGCTATGTTCTTATGGGACTTCTCAGAGCCCTTTTGCCACGTCACTTGCACGACATCCATGGGTTCTGTCAGGGCACAGCTCAGAGGTGTGTTGTCACCCACCCTCACTTGGATTTCTTCAGCCTGGGGAACAACTGCAGGGACATAAAATAGTCACAGGGGCAGATATCACACATATTCAGAAGTTTAATGCTGATTCTAAGGCCTGGATTACCCACAGACACAACAACTCCTCCAGTTACATTCTTCCACCAAAAAGTCCTTCTCTTGAGTACTCCTAGAAATCGCTGATGTTGATTTACACTGCCTGAGGCGCTGGTTTTCTTCTAAACTGTTCAAATGACAAAAGACTCAGCCTATTTCTGTACCCATCCCTGTAGACTTCCTTCTCCAGTGTCACTAAATCAAGCTCCCATCTTCCCATTCAGCACACACTCAATTTTTGTTTCCCAAGAGCTAGAGGAAGATTGAGTTGCATCAGGGATTTACACACCAAGCCTTTCTCAGAGGAGTAAACATGGCTCAAGAAGAGTTTCTGGACCACGTAGTTTTAGAGCTCACAGCACATTCGAGACGGAGAGAAATAAAAAAACAGAGCTTTGTTCCTTAGGGAAGGTTCCACAATGGGAAACTGAACTCAGGTGAACAGTCGTGTCCAGTGTCATCATAGTTATGGGACGCTGCTTGTCTCTTGCCTTCTCAAAATGCTGCTTCTGGGAGGTGTTATGTCACACCTGTCAGCTCCATGTCTCTGCCTCAGCATGTATCTAACAGCATCAGCAATCTACATCTCAGCTACTTTTATCTCTTACTCTGACTGTTGGAGCCTCAGGAATCTGAAACCGGTTCCCAAACAGCTTTCAAGCAGATTGCAGGAAATTCAACTTACCCTTTGCCATTCCAAGCCCAGAACATGCCAGACACAAAACCAGAAAGGGGAAGGTCATTTTGGAAGAGGAAATCTGCTTCACCTGAAGGAAGACAAGGAGAGATGAGTGACTCAATGACAGACCACTTTTTGGTGATATCATGCCATCAGGGTGCAAAAATTAAGGGTAGGTTTGCCATGTGAGAAAAAAAAAAAAAAAATCTGTGTTTAGGCAGTAAGATTTGGCAGGTCTCATTGCCCTGTTCCCTCAGCTGATATTGCCACAACACAGCTGAATTGCAGACCTACCTGAAGCTGGCATTATATCCAAGTGGAAACATTATTTTGCACAGAATAGCTCTGTGACACACTCCACCCGCTGCTGAGATTTTAGCAATGCCTGCAAAACCAGCTGGTGAATCTCAGAAGCATCTTCTGTCAAGAACACAAGGAAATCCCAGCCTTTTAAAGATTCTCACAGAAGGGAGAATCGACTGCAAAGCATTTTTATGTTGTACAGATTAAAAAAAGGAGGGCTGATGAATAAATAAATGAACGACAGGAGGAAGAAAAACGTATTTAAAACAAATTCCTTGTGCACACAACGCACACACTGACAACCAGCAGCCTGCCTTTGCATTTTAAACACAGTGCTAAAGCAAGCCCTGATACAGCTCTGCAGTTACCAAGCACAGAGATCAAGTTCTGATGTGTAAAAACCAGGAAACAAGGATCCATCAGCCACAAGCCCAACGAGCAGTTTGCCAGATAATACAGCGTAGCCAGATATGTAAGCACTAAGAAATTCGGACAGGTACTCCTTTTAAAAGCAAGCAGATCAAGGGCCAGCATAGCCAGCAGAAAACACCGAGGTCAAGAAGTGTTTATAAAGCAGTGAAAGACGTGCCACACCTGCAGGCAAGCAGAGTTTTCAACTCCAGCCTTCTGTGTGTCACCGCCTTGGGGCACCTTAATGCGCCATCAGGCACAGGCCGGGAAGACAAAAGGTTTCACACCATGAAGAACAAGTAGCTATATGGGGCACCAAAGGAAAGGAAAAAAAAGAAAGTCCTTAGGATCACAAGTCCAATCATCCTTAAAAAAAAAAAAAAAAAAAAAAAAAAAAAAAAAAAAAAAAAAAAAAAAAAAAAAAAAAAAAAAAAAAAAAAAAAAAAAAAAAAAAAAAAAAAAAAAAAAAAAAAAAAAAAAAAAAAAAAAAAAAAAAAAAGACACACACAAAAAAAACTCACTCACAAACTCCACACAAATAACAACAACAAAAAAAACAACAGCAAAAACACAAAGTATCAGAAGAAAGGGGGAAAAGGTGTTCAAGACTCGGACTGGGGGCAAGCAAAGCGCGAATCTTTCATTTCTTCACTGTGCCCGCCTTTCCCAACCCACTGAGCCCACCTCGGGGGGCTCTCCCCAGACCACCTCCCGTGCCCCCCCTGCGCCTTCCCAACCGCTCCTCTCTCCGAACACTTCCAGAAAGTTTCTTCCTGAAAGTCTTTCAGCTTTAAAGAGGCTCCCCCGGGGGAATCCTCTCCGGGGCCACCGAGGCTCTGGAGGCTCACGTTTCCTATCGGGGCGATGCCAGGCTGCGCCTCCCCATCCCGCCCCGCACCGATAGCCACGCCGCTCCCCGAAACACACCTTGGAGCCAGGAATGCCAGTCGGAATGCCAGCCGGGAAGGCAGCAAGAGGGATGGGTACTGGCGGGCAAGTGCCTGGCTGCAGTAGGGGGAGAATGGAAGGAAGTGCCCGGCACCCTCCCCGTCCTTCCCCCGCCTCGTCCCAGCGGTGGGATCGCGGTATTCCCGATGGAGCGGTGACGCGTCCCGGTAGAGCTCCTTACTCACCCAGTGCAGCCTCGAGGGCTATGAATAAAAGCAAATTACAAGTCTGACTTAGAAGACTAAAAATAAAACCAAGAACACCGCTTGCTTAAAGCAGGAAACGTCCTAAATGTGAGTGATCCACAGGGACAGCGCAGAGTCGGTTCCAGCAGCTCTCCGGGATGGATAATAGCGCTGCTGCTGATGGAAATCAGTAGTGTAAACCTGAACTTCAGAGAAAATTTGGGGCTTCACTCCCGTGAACAGCAGAGAAATTCCTTCTGTGTTCAAAGCACTTCCTCCCCCGGCTTCTGTTCAGGGGTGGCTGAACATGAATTTTAATTAAAGACGTCTGTGCTGTCATAAAACACTCAAACTGGAATCCAATCGCAGAACGTGATGTAACAATGACAACAAGTGATAACAATTTATAATAACGGCCAAGAGTGATGACATTCACCAGCCATACACTGCACTTAAAATGACTAGTGTTCCAAAAAGTATTTGGGATTCTTCTTCAGACCAGATCCCTTCCTGGAACTTATTTATTGGAAGGCTTCATGGGAAATCACACAACAACATACCAAGCTTTTGCTAAACCTGGTAAATTATTTCTTTCTTAATTACCACAAAAATAATAAGAACTGCAGGTCACCAACTCAGCAATAGTCAACAACAAAATGTTAATACACCAAGGCTCCACCTCTTCCCTGAACCCTCATCCCTGATAAAAAAACAACACCTGGTTTTTTTTGAATCCTTATCCCAGATAAACACCACTTGTTTTTTCTGACTTTAGTCTGTAAGAAATTAGCAGGAAAAAAAAAAATCAGTGAAAGAAAGGGATTTACTGAAAGGGAAAGTCATTTTATTACACAAACTCTCTAGGTAAGTTGATTTCATACCCAGTTTCAGTGCCCACAGCTTGTGAGTATGAAAGGGTCTGGCCTGGATCTTTCAAGTTCCTCTTCGTGGGTGATAAAAAAAGTTAACCCCATAACCTCTTATATCATTGGGAGTGGTCTTTTGCTGCTAACCTTCCTGTTGGGTGGAGAGGAAAAGGGGCAGCAGGAGCAGAACAGGGCAATCTCTGCCATCTTCCTGTTGTTAACATCACAGAATCTTCCACTGACAAGTTGTCTCTGTTGTAGTTTTATCAGGCTTGACAGAAGCCACCCATTTCCCAACGTGATTAATTAAAAAGCAGCATCCTCAGCGGGCAATACAGAACATTCAGTGTCTGCTGTTTCCTCAGCTGTTCATACCTGCTTGTTTATACTTTCATAAACACACGTGTTTATATGCTGTTCATACCAGATGCAATATTTATCTTACACAGCCTCGAAAAGTCCGCTGATTTAAACCATCGTTGCTCATGGGAACATCAAAATTTCAAGCCCCTGCCAAAATTAACTGACAAAAGATACCCAGGGAGTGGCCAAGAGCCCACATAAGCCTAGAAACGCTTTCTTGTTTAAGACAGAGATGTGTGGGAATATTTGGGGCGCTGCTCCTAAACCGTCCTGAGGAACAGGGTGGTGTTTGAACCTTCCCCAAAGTCATCCCAGGCTCAACCTGTGTTAACTTTGCTTGTTCCTCTGCTCTCAGTACCTTTTGACCTGTGAAAACAGAAAGCCCCTGCTGCCCCAAACAGGTCTAAACTGTTCCTGGAGTCTGGAGCTCAGGGCAGAGTCTCTTCCAGATGGATACAGCTGTCCTTGCAGACATCTCCCTTTCCCTGCCAACTGATAAACCAAAGCCACCTGGCTTTTCAGCAAGATTTCAACACTACCACTACCTTTATTTAACACTTCCCTCTGTCCCCCAGGATCAAGAGGCAGGTCTTGAGTCGCTTAAATTTCACTCTGCCAGCTTTCCCTTTTGTTTGTTCCTTCTAAAGCAAGTCAGGTCTCCAGCGACCTACTCATTGTTTGAGACTGATGTACCTACACCCCTCACACCCTTTTTTTTCTTTTAAGGAGAAAAATATGTTAGCAAGTCTCCTGAGCTCACCTGCCTTCACTGCAGTTGAAGGGACTTCAGAGGGAACCCCAGAGAACCATACAGCTTAAAGTAAATTTACCCAAAAGGGCACTGTGCCATCAAAGCAACAAAAGGAGTGAAGTCCCAGGAACGAGTCCCTGTTCTTATTTAATAAAAATTAAAAGGGCATTTGGAGAATTTTAGTGCTATTTTACAGTAACTCACACCTACTGAGGTGGAAGAGTTCTGTATTTAGGCAAATGTTGCTACTTCCTGAATGGGCTGGAGAAGCCTCGAGAAGAAAGAAGAAAATTATTAAAAGGGTCTGAAAAGTAAGAGCTGCTTCTTTGGAAGAAAGGGAGCAAACCAGAGCTGAGCAGGGAAAGGACAGTACTGAAGCAGTAGGTGAAGACCAGAGGTAACCTCAGGGCAGACAGAGGCAAATGGAAAGAATTCTGAGGAGAACAAGACACAGAAATCCCCTTCTGCCCCATTATCTGCTCTCATATCAACTGTTTCTTTTTACAGGGACCAGGCTTGGCTCAGCTCAGCAATCAAAGTTCTAGAACGTTCTTTGAAAATTACCTTCTCTGGAGAGCTTGGGGTGGCCAAGGGGTAGCACAGACTCTCTGGAGAGACAAAACCTTTGAAGTCAGGGAGAAGGAGAGTAAGCAGGGCAATCTCTTGTCCTAAATCCTAGAGAGTTCTTTGTTCCTCTCCTTTTATTTATTCCCCTGTAATACATCCTGCACACTGGTGGAAGAGGCAATCTGAAATTCCTTCTGTCAGGAATAAGGTCTATTCTTTATTTTTTTTCCTCTGGCTTCAGGGTGAACACACTCTGCTGTTCTTCCTTTTCTGGCTTAATTTCATCTGTCTTAATGACCTCTTTTAAGCAGGGCCATTTAAGCCACTAACCAGTGACACCTGTGCAGGTTTAAGGCAAAGGATATCATACAGCTGATCCAAACTGCCATTAATTAAGAGGGAAAGGAAAAAAAAAAAGGATGGCTAAGAGTCAGTCACACAAATTCCAATGAAAGCATTTGGGTTGGCTTTCCACCTCTAGAACAGCCGTGTAAAATGGAAGACACCTGAATTTAAACTTTGCCGAAAAAGCAGGTTTGGTATTGAATGGATTTAATGGCAGTGGGTGTTGCCTGGACGTTTTCTCTGTACTATTTCCATTTCCATGAAAAGCAGTAGTTAAGCTCACCCATCTCTTCTTTTGTTGTGCTTACACAAATACAGTGTCGGCTTCCAATCAGAGCCACAACTGAAGATCACACACACATCCCGTGAAAAAAAATCCCACAGATAATTTCACTGAAAAAAAAAATTAGATTAATGAGCATTTAGTCTCAGGAAACACTTGTTTGAGGAATGCCAAGCTGAAGACCTCTTTGTAACCTGCAACACGACGGATTTCAAGGCAAGTTGAATCAGCACGTGATTTTCAGGATGCAAGGAATGGTTATCTTCCAAATGCTGAGCAACTCTTGCTTAAAACATCGCTCAAGATTGAGTTCTAAAGGTCCCTCCAGCGCTGCACCTGCTTTTACCCATCCCCAGCGCGGAGAACAGACTTGGGAACACCCACATTCCCTTCCCTGCTCCTTTCCAAGAGCTCTTTGTCCGGGAGAGCGAGGAAGCACTGACACCCAGTGCCCGGTTCCTTCTGTCGGCACATCCCAACATCCCCTCTCCCAGAGACCACGGTCTGTGCGTGCTGCGGGAAGATGCTCACGGAATCATCTCCTCCTGGAACAGCTTTGGATACGGTGGTTGTCGTTTCTGGAGACCTGGAGTTGGGTTGCCGGACAGCAAAACGCTGTTAGAATGTCCAGAGGGAGAAAACACAGCGCTGGGGAGTTATTGTTTCAATGAAAGACTCACTTGGATGCGTTTTCCCGTCCGCTGATGATCTCTCCCGCTAGAGGGAACTCTGAGGCCACCAAAGACAGGGCTCTGTGCTGAGGATGCACCGCCACCCGAGCTGTGAGAGGAGCCTTCGCAAAATACATCGGGGGCACATCTCCGTCACACCTCCTGTAGCGACACAAAAGAGTTAGAGGGGGACGTTTCCAGCTCCAGCCCTTAAAAAAATAACTTCTCTTTTTCATAAAAAATTGCTTCGTATTTTAACTTGGCATACAAGTAAAAAACAAGTACCAAAAAAAAAAAAAAAAGTACAAAAAAACCCCCCACAACAACAAAAATCCGAAAAAAAACACCAAAACCACAAACAATAACCCCAAACAAACCAAAATAATAATAATAATAATAATAAAAAAAACAGCACAAAACAAAACAAAAGAAAACCCCGATAAACCAACCAGCCCCAAACAAGTCAAAAAGAGCTTGGTACAGTTTTGTGGGTCTTCCCCCCACACACACGTGCACTTCAGCTGAGACACCCACCAAACAGGAAAAGATTTGGGAATGGAGTTTATTGGGAAGGTGGTGAGCAGTGGAAGGTTGTCCCTGCAGCTTCTCAGCATCCCTGTGATGAGGAGAGTTTATCTTGGGAATGCTGAGGTCAGTTTTGGGCCTCTCACTCCAAGAAGGACATGGAGGGGCTGGAACATGTCCAGAGAAGGGAATGGAGCTGGGAAGGGGCTGGAGCAGCAGGAGCAGCTGAGGGAGCTGGGGGGGCTCAGCCTGGAGAAAAGGAGGCTCAGGGGGGACCTTCTGGCTCTGCAATCCCTGACAGGAGGGGGGAGTCTGGGGGGTTTGGGCTCTGCTCCCAGGGAACAGGGACAGGAGGAGAGGGAATGTCTTCAAGTTGTGCCAGGGGAGGTTCAAGTTGGATGTGAAGGAAAATTTCTTCATGGAAAGGGCTGTCCAGCATTCCTGCACTGCAGCAGAGGATCTTCCCCTGGATTCCAGAGGATGCCAGAGAAGGATCTTCCAAGTTGCAGCAGGGACAAGAGAAACAAAAGTGCCTTAAATCAAAGAACCTGATCCGTTTGGAAGCTCTGCAGGAATTGCCACACAGGGCCAGTTCCTCGAAGTCTTCCATGCCTCTTTTCCTCTGTTTTCTGAGCCACCTCCCTCGCCCCAGACTACTATCAGATGCTTTAGGTAAAGACGTGAGAAACCAAACCGATTATGTTCAGGCGTGAAAAGTGTTTCTTTTGCCCCTGTCGATGTTCTGTCGGTGTGAGGCTGCCCCCTCCAGCCCCTCTGGATGCATCCCTGCGGCGGCAGAGGGAGCACTGCATCCCGGCCGCTCTTCTCCAGAGGATGCTCGGCACAAACCCCTCCTTCTTCCCTGAGGCAGGAGTGGCGTTTGCTGCTTCACAGCTCCTGCCTAACACACAGAAGTCATTTTACAAGCTTTTTATATATTTAAAAAAAAAAAAAAATTAAAAAAAACCGGGGAAAATGCAGCACTCAGACTTTTCCAGTACCAAATTTCCCTGTTCCACACAACTTCGGGATGAACCGGGGTGAAAGAGCCCAGAGCAAAGGGGCCTATCACATCTCCTTCCTGCAGATGGATGTGCCTGCAGAACACACACAGGGGCTGCTTAACACCCAGAGGGGAGGGTTAAAAATAACCAGGTCTGTGTTTGGTTTCTGGTTGGTAAAGGACAGATGTTGATAACTGAGGGGATTGGTGACCAAAGGCAGCTTCCCTGGGGGTTCTGAGGGTGAGCAGGAGGTGCTGAAATTCCCCCCAGTGAAACAGCAGCTCTGCAGGGAGCTTGTGCCCCCAGGAGGATGTGACAAGCTGGATCAGTGCCTACTCCAGAGGGATTAGGGTGGGAAGAGGTGATAAACCTGAGCTCCTCTCTGCTTGCCGGCTTGGGGCTGGTGCCTTGGATGTGTGCTCATGGGCAGGATTGGAATTGTGGGGTGGTTTTGACTCTAAACTTAGAAAAGATCCCACCCTCTGCATTTGCTGGTTGTGATGAAACCCATGAATCAGAGGGCTGAGACTGTGGGAATGGTGAGGAAAGCTGTTCCTGCCCTTCCTTTGGGATGAGAGCAGAGGTTTCTCCAGTGACCCTGAGCTTCACCTTATTAAAAGCAGGGGTATTTAGGGTGTTGTGCTCCTGAGAAAGCCAAGTAGATCATTGCCAGAACCAGAGGGTGCAGGATCAGGCCTTCCCAAGGCTGCCAAGGGCAGCTGCAGAATTTCAGGAGTCATTTACCTAAAGCCATTTCCAAATCCCAGTGGTCCCTGCTGCATCCTTCCCACCTGCTAGCCTGTTCCCTGTCCTCATGCTCTGCCTTCAGGACAAATCTCTTCTCCTGCTGTAACCCCAGAGCCGATTAAAAAACACCATTCCAGCCCAAAAAGACACCGGCCCCTCCCCGGTGGTGACAGCACTGTCAGCTGGAGGGATGTCCTTCCTCCCTTCCTGGCAATCCAGGGCTCTGTGAGGGAAGGGAAAGGCTGGGAGTTGCTGTGCCATTAGCAATCGGTGACCCAAGAGGCCCTGAGAGCAACCAGGGTGTTCAGGAATAATAAAACAAAAGATGTGCTGCAGGGTGTGCATGGGAGCCTGCCGGGAGGCTCGTCTGCAAGGATGCTCTGGTTTCATCCCCGGGCTCACAGCAAAAACCAGGAGCAGAAAAGCAGCCTGGAATATCGTGGGAGCCCTGGGCTGTTTGTAGGCGAGGTGGGATAAACAGTATGTGGTAAAATTGCCATGGAAACGCTGCCCCGACCGGGTTCTGCGGCAGCTCTGCGATCACGGGGCTGATCCAGCTCGTTGTGGGCGAGGATTTGGCTGTGGAACCAGATCCCTGAGGATGCTGATGGCATGGGACAGAGGTTTTTAACTCTGATGTGTGGCTTAGGCCTTCTTCTGGGCTGATCCCACAGCGTGGGCAGCAGGTCAGAGGGGGGGATTCTGCCCCTCTGCCCCCTCAGGTGAGACCCCCCCATCCTGCAGAGCTGCCCCAGCCCTGGGGAACAGCACAGGGAGGACGTGGAGCTGCTGGAGAGAGTCCAGAGGAGGCACCAGGATGATCAGAGGGATGGAGCAGCTCTGCTGGGAGGAAAGGCTGAGAGATTGAGATTGTTCAGCCTGGAGAAGAGTTTTGAGCTTTGAGAAGACCCAATTATCCCTTCCAGGCCCTGCAAGAAAGACGGACAGAGATGGGGGCCTGGAGTGACAGGACAAGGGGGAATGGCTTCCCACTGCCAGAGGGCAGGGTTAGATGGGATATTGGGAAGGAATTCTTGGCTGTGAGGGTGGGCAGGCCCTGGCACAGGTTGCCCCGAGAAGCTGTGGCTGCCCCTGGATCCCTGGAAGTGTCCAAGTCCAGGTTGGACGGGGCTTGGAGCAACCCAGGATAGTGGGAGGTGTCCCTGCCCACAGCAGGAGTTGAAACTAGAAGGAGGTGATCCAACCAAATGGGGAACTCTGGGTTTGATCCCAGCAGAGCTTTTTCCTGGAGTGTGGAGCAATGCTCACACACAGTCACACCCAGTCCTGAGTGGGTGCTCCCGCTCCTTTTGGCTCGGGAGAAGTCATTCCCTCCGTGGTCTCTGTTGGCCCTGGCAGCTCTCAGCAGCCTGGCAGCACTTTTTCTCCCAGCCTGGCTCATATCCATGGCTGGCAGCATGGCCTCTCCCGTGGTTTTTGGTCCTTGAATTGTTTCCTGCTGCTCAGTTTGCTCTGGGCGTGCTGTGCCTCACTCAGGAGAAACCATGCACGAGGCTGAACAATTAGAAACGCTGGCTTTCCTTCACTCCCAGATTAATCTCCTATTTTCTGGCTTCCTTCCACGGCCGTGAGGACTAGAAATTTTGTTGTTAGCAGTAGATGGAAAGAGATGTTTGTGCTGGCAGGCAGTGAGTGTGGGGAGGGACCCGCAATCCCTCCCATGTGCCTGGGGGAGCCGTGTTGTGCTGAGCCACAGCACAGCCCGGCCATGCCAGCAGATGGGACTCTGTTTGACTTTCCTGGAGCAGGATAATCAGCTTCAAAAATTCCTCTGGAGGCTGATTAACCCTCAGATGCACTGGGTTCAGTTGCCATCTCGCACGAGGTCGGTGTTTCCTCCAGGCCAACGCGGCAAATCTCCATCAGCAAGATCTGAGCCATATCAACATAATCTCTTTACATGATTGCCCTGCTCTGGAGGTGCTCAGGCTGCCTCAGACACAGCTGTCCAAAGCCTCCTCACAGGGAAATGTTTGGAAGCTGATATCATCCCAAGGTGGTGAGATCCCAAGGAATTTCCAACCCTCCGCAGTAAAGAAACAACTGCTGAGGACTTTTATCCTCTGTGAGGCTGCTTGACCTGTTCTCCAGGGAAATAATCAAGGAGGGGCATTGGCATCTGAGGGATGGATGATTCTCCCATCTGGATATCCAAAGGGAAGGTCCTGCTTTTGATTCTGGTTCCGTAGCTGAGCGCTGATAACGCAGGGTGAGTGTCCGGAGTGAAACCACTTTGTGAGGCTCAAGGTTTCACAGACAGAAAGATGCTCAGATGGCATAAAAAACCCTCCACCATTCAGGATATTTTAAAGCTTTCATTGGGGGAAAAAAAATTTTAAAAAAAAAAAAAAAAAAAAAAGAAGGCAAGAATTGAAGGATTTGAAGGATGAAGCTTTATTTTAACAACATCTCTTACGGCCTTTCCAAACTTTTTGTAGGAAATGCTCTTTGGACAGGTGCTTAACACAGTCGTTATCCTCTTTTTTTGGGGGGGGAACTAAGGTTTTAAAGGCTGGAGCTCCTGTTATCCTGGCTCTGGCCTTCTCTCCTTGAAAACAAAACACAGAGAAGGAATAAAGAGCAGGAAAGGCATGGAAAGCACTGAGATCTGGAGAAACGTGCCAGGGACGTGTTTTTCATGGGAGTGCTGGGCTCAGGGTGGTGTAGATGCCACCAGATGTACAAGAAGGAGTGGTTACACCTGATTTCCTCACTCTATTAGTGTCTAGATTCTTCTCTTTCTCTGTACCACAAGCAGGGATAGAAGGGGACTTAAAAGAAAGTTCTGACTTTCTGACCTACTTCCTTCTTCTTATCTTTGTCTTCTGTTGACTTCTATCAGTAATTTACTGTAACAGACCAATCCAAAGGTTTATCCCCCTCCACACCTAGCCAGACCTCTGGACTGGAGGGTTTGTTTGTGTGTGCAGACAGGAGAGAGTTCCCTTCAGGGCATGGACTCTGAGAACTCTGAAGAGGAGAGATGTTATATTGAGCTTTCTAAGCTATGGTGGATCACTCCCTTCTATATTTACAGTTTTCAGCACTTTGCTGTGCTTTGGGTACCCCAAAACACTTCCTGGGCTGCAGTCCCACATCCTCCAACCCATCATCCCAAAAATCCCTCTGGAGAGCTGCCTGCAGCTCTGGGATCCTCAGCACAGGAAGGACCTGTTGGAGCAAGTCCAGGGGAGGCCCCGGAGATGCTCCCAGAGCTGGAGCCCCTCTGCTCTGGAGCCAGGCTGGGAGAGCTGGGGGGGTTCCCCTGGAGAAGAGAAGGATCCAGGGAGAGCTGAGAGCCCCTGGCAGGGCCTAAAGGGGCTCCAGGAGAGCTGGAGAGGGACTGGGGGCAAGGGATGGAGGGACAGGACAAGGGGAGTGGCTTCCCACTGCCAGAGGGCAGGGTTAGATGGGATATTGGGAAGAAATTGTTCCTTATGAGGGTAGTGAGGGCCTGGAAAGGAATTCCCAGAGAAGCTGTGGCTGCCCCATCCCTGGAACTGTCCAGGTCGGACAGAGCTTGGAGCAACCTGGGATAGTGGAAGGTGTCCCTGCCCATGGCAGGGACCTGGAACTGGGTGAGCTTCAAGTTCCCTTCCAACCCGAAGCGTTCTGTGATTCCAGGATTCTGTCCCTCCGCAGTGCCTGCTGTCACTATGGCAACTGCTGCGAGGATGTGAGGCTGGTGAGGATGCTCTGTGGGATGAGGATGCTGGCTGGGATGAGGATGCTGTCTCACACGGGGATGCTCTGTGGGATGGGGATGCTCAGCAGGATGTGGTCACCCCGCCCCTGCTGCTCGGGGCCAGGCAATCCAATTAGAGCCGATGCAGCCAAGGGAGGGGAGCTGAGGGCTATGATTCTCTTTCTAATGGCAGTGGAATTGCTCCTGAAGTCCATTTGGAAACGCTTTAGAGCAAGGAACTCATCCCGCGGGGCAGCACCGCGTCCATTATCCACTCAGAGGGAACAGATAATGCTCTGGGCAGCCCCACGGGCGCAACCAGGGAGAGTTTTAGCTTTCCCTCGGATCCATCACCGAGGCCTCAGGCACTGCCTGTTCAGCAGGGCAGCGACGGACGCACGGCCCGTTGTTTTCCACATCAGGCAGGGGGCGGGACTCGAACCCGCGGTCCCTCCGCCCTGCCCGTCCTTCCCTTCTCCCTGAGGCGCCGCGCGGCGCGGGGGCCGATGGGAGTTGTAGTTTATTCTCACCCGATACCCCTTTCCCTCCGCGGCTCTTCTGCCGCGCGTGGACTACATTTCCCATGATGCCCCGCGGGGAGGGGCGTGTGCGGGGCTGTGTCTCGGGGGCGGCACGGGGAGGAGGAGGAGGAGTAGGAGGAGGAGGGTGGAGGGGGCGGTCGCACCTCTTTAATCGCTGATAAAAACCACCCCTGCGAGTACCCTCCTAGTGCTCGTCTCCCCCTATTCTGTCTCTGCCTTCCCCCCGCCCCGGGCGATGCGCGTTACCGCCACGGGCGTGGCGAAGTGAAGAAGAGGTTTTTTTCTTCTTTTTTTGTTTTTTTTTTTTTTTTTTTCCTCGTCCTCCTCGGCCATGGGCGATTGCGGAGCCCCCGGGGACGTGAACTCCAACGTGCTGGTGGCCCGCAGCACCGGGGACGCGCAGCTGGACAAGGCGGTGTGGCAGTGGCTGAGCTGGGACAAGGTGGGTGACACGGGGGGAGACCCTCCCAACAAACCATCCCCCCCCCTCCCTCCTCCTCCCCGGGGGGCTCCCCCGCCCTTCCCGGGGGTGATGTGTGTGCCGTCGGGAATTCCGTCTCCATCCCATCCTGCCCGCGGTTTGGTCCCTTCTCCCTCCCTGCCGCTGGAATAAAACAAACAAACAAATAAACCATCTGGATCCGGCCAGATCCCGCCTGTGGAATTCCGTGCCTGCGGAATTCCTCACCTGTGGGGCGGGGAAGGTGATGCTGCGCCCATGGCCA
>NW_020957023.1:0-1330 GCF_003031625.1 Empidonax traillii
TTCTAATTTTTAACAGTTATCACAAGAATGTTTACAGAACATATGTTCCCATCCCCTCTCACCCACAACGAGAGAGGTTTAACTCTAACAAATAATTTGTTAGTAAGTTCTTACCACTCAAACAACACACTTCACTTAGAAATTATCTTCATGAGGTGCACACACTTATACACACGCTACATATAACAAACATACTGGTTAAAAATGTTGATTGGTCCCGAAAAATCTCAGAAGCGTCTGAGAGCCCCGGGGTCATTCGGAGAGTTCCTCAGTTGTTTAAATTTTCTTATCTATTTATCGCTTTCACACAGGGGACTCCCGCAGTGCTGCGTTCTCAGACAAGGGATTCTTTTTCCCCCCTCCCTGGAAGCCTGGCCAAGATTAGGAAGCAGTCTAGCAGGAATTCAGAATACATTCAAACAAATTATCTCCACAGATTGGTGGTTCACACTGTACAGACAGCGGTAGCCATAAGAAGATTCCCTTTTGCATTTGTCTAGGCTGTAGTCAATCAAAATATTGTGGTATAGTTTTTTCTATTGACACAGGACAACTAATGTAATCAAAAATAAAAAGTAGAGGCAGAACATCTGATAGAAAGACAGAGAGGAAGGTGGAACACAAAAAGAATTTTAGTCTTGCAGAACTACAGTACAGATACCACACAGAAGTAGAGAAGATTATAAACCAAAGAGAATTATAAAATCTTCACTGCTAAAAACCACACATACAGAGAATAATTTCCTCGTGCAGCAAAGTTGAAAAAAAGGAAAGAATTCAAAGAAAACACTTAGAAGTTCAGAACCATGTAAAAGTAGTGACCAACTAGACTCAATCAACAAGGTCTATACTGCCCCAAAAAAAAATCCTTGTTTATCCATCACTTATTCACTGTCTCTGTCAGGGCATGGAGAGGATGACATTCGGAGACAAAGGAGATAGAATAGAATATTCGAATACGGGCTATATAACATGGGGATTAGAGAATGACTTTTTTCCCCAAGTTTCTATATAATAACATATCATATTTTTCTTAGATTAAATTTTTTTCCTAGCGGAATTACTCCACTGTTTTATTTTTCATAGTAATGGGCTTTGTGGGGAGATATCATCCTTCCCCATGGGATTCAGAAGGCTTGCTTTTCTTCTGTCCCACCTTCTAAGGTGCTTTAAAACGTACACACATTTGCTTTCTCCTGGTCATGACTCACTACCTCGCGGGCTGTGACACTGCATTACAGGAGAGTTTACACTGTTTGGTCTCCTACCGAGACCACTCACACAGGCACACCTTAGGATTCCCTCCCCCAACCAAACGGCTCACCAAAAA
>NW_020957023.1:3010-13425 GCF_003031625.1 Empidonax traillii
AATAAAAAGTGGCAAAGCAGTTCATGTTAATGGATTCTTAATTAGTCTGGGATGCACAAAAGAAATTTAACATAAGAGCAACTTCTAATTCTAAGCTTTAAAACACCAGAGAGCTTCTCAAACACAGCAGTAGCAATGCGTGCTCCGGTGTCATAGTAAATAGGAAAGCTGGAGATTGAAAGTTGTAACTGTGGAGCTGTCTTCTGTAAAAAAAGACAACTAATTTCAAAATACAAACATTGTGGTTAAAAAAAAATTCACATTCATTTTGCAAGTATTTGCAACAAATTAAATTATATCAAATCAGATTTATATATTTATTGATGTTTAAAAAAATACAGGAAGATGAACAACAACAAAAAAACCCCAAAATTTTTCTAGAAAAACATCCACCTTTAGTAAATGGGGAACAGTAAGTCCCATTATTGCCCAGAAGTCATCCAGACCCAAGTACCACGTGTCTGAATATGACTGCAGCCACTTGCTGCAGAGCAATCCAGAATTGACTTGCTTCTCATTGTTGTGGACCAGAGGCAAAAGTACTATTACGTATCGTGCTTCAGCCTGGGAGAGATGGGAGCACGTTCTTGTACCTATTGAGGACTTGAGATCATACAAGCACGTTCTAACATAACAATTAGAAACAAAATTTAGGTTAGTATACAAGCATATCCATGACAAATTTTGGTACACCAAGACATCACAAAAAACAGAAGTCTCCTCCGCAAACCATACCATTGTACCACTTCACTACAAATCTGAACTGTAGCACTCTTTATGCTCTTTTGTGCTAAAAGATCATCTACAGTAGTACGCATGATCTTCTAATAATCTTTTATTTACTGTGATCCCAGCTTTAGCCTTCATCAGGACTAAACCAGAGTACTATTGCACTTAGCTACACTGTCTTTGAGATTACTACGGGAAGTGAAGTATTCATTGGACACAGGGATCTGAACTCCTCAGTTTTGCTACATCCAGTCTGGGTCCAAAAGACACAGAACAAAGAAACATTTCTTCTCTAGGAATGTGACAAAAAAGAACAGAAGTCAGCAAGATGAAAACATTTTCTTGTTAAGACTTACTGAGAGGAAGAGACAAAGACTGGAAAACATTGTGCTGCTCTAAGAGACAAGAAGAGAGCAGAGCACTCATGTTAGAGCTAACCTATTGCACCTGTACAGCTCAGTCTTACATCTCCCTCTGCAACATCAGAGAAAAAAAAAAAAAAACAAACAGCCATACCAGCTTCAAATTAGACTGGAAACCTAGAGAAGCTAACGAAATTCATATGAAAGTCTTTAAAGAAGTCAGGGGGTACTTCAGTTTAATTTATTTCTTTTAAAGACTAATTCAAAGAAAGCAATAGAATTATTTATACTACTGTATTTTGCTTAGCAGAAAATACATTTTTCCATATGTGCATTTGTCTTGCTTTATATCAAAGTACCAAAAGAGAAGATTTAGCATGTTGAATCAGTTAGAATGGTCTCCAAAGCAGGGGCAGAAACTAAGTTCCAGGCAGATATAATTAAGTCTTCAGAATTTTGATGATGTTCCAAATTGAATAAATGCAAAACCCTCCCACGAGCTGTTTAAATTACATGTGTGCATGTTTGTGTTTATGGGTAGCCAGATCAAAGTTATGATATTGAGTTTCAAACAAAGGTTTTATCTGGTTTTTAAAAATGTTTTGGTAGATCCTCCTTATAATCCTGGATAAACACAAGTTTACTTACTGTTGGCAATGATGAAAACAAAACTTAAATCAGCCATTACTGAGGTTTCTCACTGCATCCAAGAAGGCTGACTTGAAGTTGTCTGCGCAAAATCTCTAGAACAGCAATGCAGGCACCAGCAAGTTTAAAGCCAAAGTTCCTCAATGGTAACTTTACCAAGTTCATTTTGTACTAAACTGGGAAGCATTTTATTCATTTTATAAATCTTGAAGTGTTATATCAAGCATTAATGGAATTCATAAGGGCAGGATGGGTAGGGAGATGGAGAAGAGAAAGTAAATTCTGCATACTTCATGAGAATTGAAGGATTTCTGGAGGTATAACAGAAAAGGACAACTCAGAAGATGAAAACAATAAAAGCCCAGGGCAGAGCATAACTAATAGAGACTGGTACACATAACCAACTCAGAATTTTTTAAAAGTGCTTTGAACCAAATGTTATCACAAATGCAGGCTCTGATGTTATTTAAGGAGAACTGATCATTTTCCCTCAGACTGATGTAACTGAAGCTGAAATTACTAGAGAGGAAACAATAGTCTCAATTCTCATTAACACCAGTAGGCTTTGAACAGCTAAAGAGCTACAGAGAGCAATGTTGAAAATTTCTGATTGCAATTCTAATAATAATTTCAAGCAAAGGTGTGGCCAGGCATCAAAGGCATTCTATGATAAAATTCAAAATACTGAAATAAAAACAGGGATTTAATTCTGCTGAAATTTTTGTTTTAATAACTCAGAAACCTGTCCTCTACTGCTAGCTCAACATCCTATAAGTTTTAACTTATGAGAAATTATATCAACATGTGATATTTATTATATAAAATATACTACTCCCAGCCATGCTGTTTATTCACCATTCACCCAAAAATAATATGTGACATCAAGACATTTACGTAAGCATTAGCAGGAACACAAATAATTCTGTTTCCTATGAACTCTTGTAAGCATAAGTGTACAATTAAGCTCAGGTGCTTTCAAGAGAAAGCTAAAACCAGATTTGTCATATTTTAAACCAACCTGGCCAGATCTCAAAATAAGAGGCTGCAGTAGTGGCTCAGAAGTCTTCAGCACATAAGAAACATAACCAGAAAAAAACCACTGCTTTATAGCAGTAGCTTTTGAAACTGAATTTATTCCAAATAATTTTGTTAATGTTGTTAAAGCTCCTCTAGGCTAAAATTAAAGCAGTACAGCTATTTAATAAAACTTGTCTAATTCTAGGAAGACATGAAGTATCAAATCAGCTGTCCATATTGATCAACACTAATTATACAAGTCATCTAGACATGGACATAAAATAGAACCAAACATTTCTACCTCTTACAATCAATTTAACCTTGACCCTTCAGTTTATGCTGTCAGACTTGCTAGAACTTCCCATAGACTGAAAAACATAACCTGCATGTCCTGAATGTGCTATTAAGGAATTAAGAAATTTTAATATCTACTGGTTTTACTGAAATCTTTCCATTTTCAAACACTTCCAAGCTGCATCAAATATAAATTCATATATAAGAAATGTAACAAAAAGGAGATGAATCAAATATTAAGTTCCTATTTACATAAGAAAACAGTAGAATAATTTGAGTCTCCTGAACATGAAACACATGCCAAGAACATCAGCTAATGCAGGTAACATTGCATGTCTTCACAGAAATACAACAAATCACTATATCAGGAGTCCTAACTGTAACTTATAGCAAATTCCTCAGGATTTTTACATCAGCAGCATGTGAAAGATAGTTAAAGCATTCAGTCTGGTGGTTTTTAGCGTTTCTTCTACATGACATACAGTTTACCATTCAGCTTCTTATTCATCTTCACAGTAGTGAAGTTCACAGTAGGGACTGCAGACTAGAACAATTCCACAAAGAAATGAGATCCAGATGACTTCTTCAAAATGTTTCATAGTGGTTTATAATATGCCACAAGATTTGTTTTTATATGCATCATCACACGAGGGAAAACACCCCAGCTACAGCTGTGACCATAGAAAACAAGACCAATTCTTAAAAGAATTAACATACTTTACATGTTTGCAGGTTTTTTTATTCCTTCCCCCAATATATAAATAATGGCAATACAGTCACACATTTTACTGCCAATGAGACAGTAGCACAAGTGTTACCATAAAAAAGTTGGAATTACACCCAAGATACTACAACAACTGCTTATTCATTTCTAACAAAGAATTGACGATGGCATAGGCTAGTCCTCCAGCTCTCACATAATTGAGAATGGGAAAACATGCAAATACATATTGATGAGACTGCAATTTGTCATAGAAGAAACTGAAAAGCCTGTTTACTTAGAACTGTAGCTGAAGACTGGATAGCTTTTGAAAAGATTGCTATAATGGAAGAAATGGCTTTACAGAGGCAGACTGCACTCGTGAAGCTTCTTAAATGTCTAAAAAGAATCTTTTAGTGTCAAAAGTGTACCTTCAAAATAAACAGAAGCAGCTGGTATGTGGAAAAAAAAAAAGACCACCACATCTAGTACAGTTGTATCCTACATGCTTAAATCCCTGCAAACCCATTTCTCATCAAAAAAAGGACTTTTTGCAGGGAACATTAAACAGACAAGTAATTTTCCATGTTATCTACCTATGTTTCAAGAGTTAGAATTGCTGCTTTTCCCTCCCATTCACTTGCATTTGTAGTTTCTGTTCCATGTCAAAATTCTGCAAAGCCCTTAAGAGTACAAGTAGTATTTAAGTATTGTTCTAAATGATGTCTCTAAAAGCTTCAATTAGGGGTAAAAGGTCAGGCATACAATCCATACTTGCATAACTAACTATAAAAAACAGACATCCTTAGATATTGAGATCTGATAGACTATGAACAGGCCTGTAGGGAAGTAGAATTTGATCTAAAACATGAGTGCTTGTGATAGTCTGATAGTCTGCAGAATGATATACTTTGTGAACCAAACAAGGAGTGTGATTGGAAAACAGACAGAGAAGAGGGAAGAAAAGAAAAAAAAAAAAAAAAAGGCATTAGAACTACTAACAACTTCTTACAGGTCTTCTTTTGTTTTTCTATGGGTTGTTTTAATTTTTATTTAAAAACTAAGTATCAAGGAAAGATTTTTTTTTTTCCCCCTGAAATGTATTGTCTTTGCTCTTTATTAGTATGGCTATTTAATCATTGAGATTTCAACATATGGAGAACAGCACAACAAAAGTGTTAGTTTAAAATTTTAATTTATATTTTACTCTTAATTCAGGACAGGAGAAGCTTCCTGTTTTAAAATCAAGTTCAAATTCCATGGATATAGAGGGAAGCTATAACTGGTTCTTGTGGCAGAACAGCCATTTACAGAATTTACAGAAAGCAATTCTAATGTTCTCAAATTTTAAGACAAGTGCAATCATATTCTTTTAAAGAAAAAAATTAGTAAGCAAATCAGAAAAAATAAGGCTAAGCAATTTAGGATGCATTATGTAGAACTAAATAGAAAGCTGAGCCATTTATGTCTTCAACTTTTTCTTCTTAAATTTTAGAAGAAAGCTGAGGAAAAGGCTAAGGAATGTTTTTTCAGAGTCAGCTTTCAAGCATCCAAGCAAAGTTTCCTGGTTACAAAGAAATAATGGCGAGGGAGACAGAGAGAAGAATGATCACAGGTCAGTTTAACAGCTGTGGCACTTCCAGTACCAGCATGGATCTGTAAAATTTACTACCCACTTTGACTATAAAGCTGAGCTAGTTTTATGCAGATCCAGCTCAGGTGTATTAAGAACATAATCCTTGAATTGTAACCCCTGTGGACTACATGCTTCAAAATCCTCCAGTTCTCATGATCTACCCAAGCGTGGCCAAGGATTGTGAGCTCCAAGGCACACAAGTTTCAATACACCTTTATTTGCCAGGGCACTGTGACAAGTCCCTGCTGCTCCCATGCAGAACCTTGAGCACTGCAACAATGCTTGTCTGGTTTGAGAGTCATTTCAGGTCCCACATGGTTAATACTTAGCTGAGGTGAATAAATCCTGCTAAACACAAGGCAAACACTGCAGAGTCACTTAAGTGTTCCTGTACTACGTTCCTAGCATTCCCTAGGTTCTTACCTTCTTTGGGGTATACAAATTTTACTCACTCTACTTAAAATATACAGGTCCAGAAACATTTTTTCAGTCTGGAGTCTTCACTTTAGAGAGAACAATACTATTTCAATGCAAGATCCAGGGTGAGTCTCTTGAAAGTGGCATCTTTCAGCTGAAGTCACACCTAATTAGTCCAAGACATTTCACAGCCTGCCCTCAAGGTGTAAAAATTACCACTGTTGAGCAACCTCCTTGTGCTCAGGGCCACAGGCTACAACAAACTGCCTGCTGAAAGATGAAGTGAAGGAAGAAGTTTAAAGAGCAAACTTTACCATATTAACAAATTGGGTTTGGGGTTTCTTTTAATTATTATTTACAAATGCTCTCAATAACTTTATCTGACGTTAAGAAAATGTGTGTCTTCATCAAGATATCTGAGATTCATATTAGAAGTTTCAGCTAGAAAGAGAAACTTAATATGATTTGATTTTTCAAATCCAATATATTAAAAGTATAAGAACTTTCCTTTTCAAGCTTGTCATATCAGCTTTAGATGTGAAAACCAAAGGAATTAATGTCCAAAAGGCCTAGGCAGAATTAGGCTCCATTAGTCTATATCTATATAAGCATACTGTAACATCTGCTCCAGATTTACACATCAGCAAAGATGATTATGCAAATAACGAGAATGTAAGTAATACATATGCATTCAGGGGAATATTTCTCCAATAGCTTTTGCTCTTTCATTAAAGCAGTCTACTTTAGGAACATACTACTATGTAACAATAAATCCACATGTTGAAGCATTGATTTAAAACAGTACATATATAAGCAGCCCAACAGTTAACCATACAGTAACAACAGCCTGGATTCCTGAAAGCATAGAGAGACACGGCTTAGAGAAAAAAAGAGAAAAAAAAAAAAAAAAAAAGTGGGTTTTCCACCATAAGTTTCTGCTTCTTCCATAGCTAAAAATATTTATATGAGGAATCATAAATAGCAATATTCATTTGAGGTCTCTTCCAACATAGAGCACTCTAGAATATTTCAAACTAGCGCATCCACCAAGTCTTGCACTAATATTTAAGAGGGGGAAGAGGCATCATGTACATGGATTGCTGGAAAGCTAATTCCGACAGAAGTTTAAGTAGTTGCAGGTACATGCTCTTTCTTGGAGGAGGCTGCATTTTGAAGTACCTACCATGAATCCATATTTTACTTTAAAATGGAAAAGAAAATCCTACTTTTTTTGTGTATGTTAGCTCAATTTCTTCAGCCTCAAATCAGAGAGAGCTCTGCATAAGAATTGAGGCACTGAATGTTTGCAATGAACATGGGGTGCACAATTCCCCATCTGCATCCAGGCTTCTATTTTAGGATTAAAAAAAATTGGTCTTTCCGGTCCATCAAATAAACTGGCTTACATGCTCATTACCTTACAAGAAAGCTTCTGCTAAAGCCTGCAGGTTTTCCTGGAAGCACATTGTGTTTGTCCTGCACAGGCTGTTTCCAAAAGTCATTCTAGCCATTTAGTATTACAGTATATATTTTTATGTGTCTCACTCAAATATCATTGTAACTGTACACAACACATTTCATCAAATTTCTAAATACAGGTGAAATCTACAGAAGCCCTTAATGTTTTTTATTTTTATAAATATTTCTCCAGGTTCCTACAGTTTATAGCTGTGTGTTGTCCAAACTGCTGAAACCTCTGCATATTTATAGACCTAAACCTGACTGGCATTCAGGTACTGGGAAAAAGAGCAAGTCTCCCCTCCCAAGGGTTTGCTCTAAGCAAGCACACTTTAACAATTTATAATTTCATTAATGAGACTGAAAGAAAGTGTACATGTGAAGCACGTACCACTTTCTGGCTCTCCATTTCTATTCCCTAATATGACTAACATAAAAAGCATAAAATCTTGGCATTCATATAGAAATCTAGGACTTTCTTTGCCTGCCTCTGCACAAGACATGCTCAGTGGAGCTGCTCAAGCTGAAGTAGTTCCTCACGAGCATGTGCATGTAGGTTGCTCACAGGCCTTTTTCCACAGAAAATCTGACCCTAAATTAATGTCATTTTGGATCAGCAAGAGGCCAAATTTAATGACTGTCTAGGCAGATTCCAAAGTGCAAATCCTATTTTGGGTGAAGGTAAGAGTACAGAGTTTAGCAGGCTTTTAAGGTGGAGGCAGAGGGCGGGTTAATTCCCTCTCTTGGTGTTCAGCGTCTTATATACATTTCATTAGGAAGAGACACAGAACTGCAGTCTGCTTGGGAAAGGCTGAGTAAGAGCTTGGACATGTTTATATCTACATGAAATCAAGGACATGGTCATAAATATTTCACACTTATTCAAGGTCTCTCTGAAATTATTATTTATTAAATCACATTAGGCAAGTTTTTTCATAAAAGCTGAAAAAGCTAGATGAGAAACATTAAGCACACTGAGTTTCAAACCCATATATGCACCAACAGGTTCCATACCCAGATTTCACTGTTGCTTAATCTGGAGTTGCCCTGTCTGCCCAGCAAGGTGTCTTAAAAAGCCCCAGCAGGAAACCTGTAGGATTTATCAAACACTCATTTAATATGGCAAAGATAGAAGCTTATTTTTGGTTTTTTTTCCAAATAATTTGACAGTAACTTTTGAGACATCCGACACACCCACTTGCCAGGGTGTCTGTGGTGAGGTACAGGCTGTGGGGCAGCCTCTATGAGGAAAGGCCTTGGCTGCCCAGGAAGGACATAGCCAGTTCCAACCTCCGCAGGGCAGGCACAGCCAAGCCCCTTGGGCACAAGGGTGGTGGTGCTGCAGAGAAACAGATCTTAAAAAAAAAAGAGGCAAAATGCCTGACACAAAGAGGAGAGGGGAACAAAAAGCAATGAAAGAAGCACCCCAGTCAGTGAACGAATGGAAGGAGGTGCTTCAAATGCCAAAGCAGACATTCGCCTGCAGACTGTGCAGAATCATAGAATCAAGTGGGTTGAAAAGGACCTCTAAGATCATCAAGTCCAACCCTTGATCCACTACCACCACAGTTACTAGACCATGGCACTAAGTGCCACATACAGTCTCTTCTTAAACACCTCCAGGGATGGAGAATCCACCACCTCCCTGGGCAGCCCATTCCACGGTGAGGCAGGCTGTACTCCTGCAGCCCATGGAGAACTCCCACACTGGAGCAGGCAGACATGCCCCAGAGGAAGCTTCTACCCATGGAGAGCCCAGACAGGAGCAGGTTTTCTGTTGTATGGGGCAAGGACTCTCAACAATGGAGCAGAGGAAATTTGGAAGGAGCAGCAGGAAGGAGCTGTTATAGACTGATCATAGACTGATCATTTCCCCATTCTCCTGCGCTACATGAGCAAGTAGAGGAGTTGGGAATGAAGGAACACAGTTGAGCCTAGGAAGAAGAGGGATGGCTGGCAGGAGCTGGTTCAGCTTTTGTCTTTGTTTCTCACCATCATACTCTATTTTGAATCAGCAATAGATTCGTTTTCTCCAAGCCTACCCTGTTTTGTTTGTGAAAGTGATTCCAAAGTGATCTCTATCTTTGCCTCCATCCACAAGCTTTCACATCTTCAATTCACCAGGGCCTGTTTGAGGGAAGGAGAGTGAGAGAGCAGCTGGGTGGGCATCTAGCACCCATCCAAGGTCAACCCACCACACCAACAGATCATAAGTACCAGTTTTCTTGAAATCTTAATTCCTCTGTATGACCTACTTGAACCACTTATTAGCTGCTTCCATCTGCTATATACATGCAAGAAGTAAAATTTTGCTAATATTCTCCCACTGCGGAGAATAACAGTTTTTAATTGTAATGGACATCTTACTTAAATAATGTGATAGCAAGCACTATTCAGGGTTACAGGCTACATTGTTACTTCATGTAAATGTCTCAAAGCATTATTTTTTCTTTAATTCTTTCTCTATTATGGAAATTGTTTTGAACAGTCAGTCTAGAAAAGTTAACCATGACTAAATATTCATTTAACTCCTTTTAACCCAAACTGGTACAGAACTTTCTCATAGAGACCAAATATTTTCTTTCACACAGACTCACCAGTACAGTCAGAGACTCATTTCATCTCTGTAATTACCATTTTCAATGTCTCAGTAATCATTTATACCAAGTGCTTTTTGGCCTTTGCCCTGCTGTAATCTGGGCAGTATTTTCCTCTGAGTATACCTTGGGCTTATGTGTGTACAGTGGTGTTCCCCAGGGATCAGTGCTGGGACCAGTCCTGTTTAACATCTTTATCGATGATTTAGATGAGGGGATTGAGTCCATCATCAGCAAATTTGCAGATGACACCAAGTTGGGAGGGAGTGTCGACCTGCCGGAAGGCAGGAGGGCTCTGCAGAGGGATCTGGATAGACTGGAGAGATGGTCTGATTCCAATGGGATGAAGTTCAACAAGGCCAAGTGCCGGGTCCTGCACTTTGGCCACAACAACCCCCTGCAGCGCTACAGGCTGGGCACAGAGTGGCTGGAGAGCAGCCAGGCAGAAAGGGACCTGGGAGTTTGGATTGACAGGAAGCTGAACATGAGCCAGCAGTGTGCCCAGGTGGCCAAGAAGGCCAATGGCATCCTGGCCTGCATCAAGAACAGTGTGGCCA